>NW_006922396.1:656373-664893 GCF_000298275.1 Orycteropus afer afer | reverse complement strand
TGATTACCAGTCTCATCATGGGGAATACTACATCCAGCTGCCCAGCAACTCAACCAGGCCTAGCCAAGTTGACACACAAACTTAACCACCAGAAATGGTATGTCTAATTCCAGCTTTTTAAGGAATTGCCATAATGTTTTACACAGTGGTTGTAACATTTTACAGTCCCATCAGAAGTGGATGAGAGTTCCAATCTCTCCACATCCTCACCAGCATTTGTTATTTTCTGTCTTGCTGAATTTTGCCATTAGTGCTGGGGTGAGATGGTATCTTATTGTTGTTTTGATTTGCATCTCTCTGATGGCTAATGATCTTGAGCATTTCTTCATGCATTTGCTGGTCGCCTGAGTATCCTCTTTGGTGAAGTGTCTCATCATGTCTTCTGCCCATTTTTTCATTGGATTGTTAATCTTTTTGTTGTTGAGCTATTGGAGTTTTCTATAAATTTTAGAGATAAGTCCCTTGTCAGATATGTAATTATCAACAAGTATGAAATTGTTGCTGTCATTTTGTTATGTGCTTTTTTGTAGTGTTCCTGATTTCTTTCTTTTTTAATTGTGCTTTAGGTGCAGATTTACAGAGCAGAATTTGTTTTAAGTTCAACATTTTGTGTACATTTGGTTTCACTCCCCAATTACGATCCCCAACCCTAATTCACTCTCTTTCTCCCTTACCAGTAACAGCCCCCTCCCCCACGTGCCCTTCTTAATTATGCACTCCTCTCTGTCCAGCTTTTCCTCCACGTGACTGCTGCCTCTCTGGTGCCCCATGGCCGATTGTTCCAAGGGACATAACTCCATAGAGTAGGTGGGTGCATCGCCCTGGGTTGAGTGTTCTGCATGTAAGTCTTATTTATTGTTGGGCTGAGAGATTTATCCCAGGCCTGAACTGTATCCCAGGACCATAGTCTTGGGGGCTCCCACCAGACTCCATCTGACCAGTAATTCTGGTCATTATTGTGTTTTTTTATTTTGTTGCACGATTTTCCTTCGACTCTATCCAGGATCTCCAGTTTTCGTCCCTTCCCAAGTGGTTGGCATTGGTAGCTGGGCACCATAGTTCTTCTGGTCTCGATGTCTGTCCTGTCCTAGGGCTGATTGTTTCCAAATGCCCTTGGTTTTCTTCACTCTTCTTCTCTTCCAATGAAAGGAGACCATAAGCTGCATCTTAGATGGCCACACAAAAGCTTTTAAGATCCCAGTTGCTACTCACCAAAGTAGGTTGTGGAACAAGATTTTTATGTATTTTGTTGTACCAATTTGTATCCCCCAATGCTATGGTCCTGAGTCAGCAGATCCGGTGCCAGCAGATCTCTCTCCCACAATGTCTGGCTGTCTATGAGGGATTGCTCTATGTCTGTCTTCTGTTGCTTCTGTAATGATTGTATTTTGTATTTTGTATCACTAGTATTTTGTATCACTAGTATCTGTGCCAGAGTAGCCTCAGCTGAATCTAATATTGGTCTAGAATATAATCCTGTTCACTGACCCCCATCTGGTCTTCTCTGTTGTTTATGTATTTATCTATAGCCTGGTGTTTGGTGTTAATGGTAATGCAGTATTGTGCATATGTTGGTATTACCTTCTGTTGTCTATATTGTTGTGCACAATTCAGTGTCCTCCCTTTCCCCGGCATTATCATGCTGGTCACAGACTTTCCATACCATCCCTCCTCTTACCCAACTAAGCATGGCCCCCAACTAGTTTGAAATTATCCCCTTCCCTTCTGTCTCATCCCCAGAAACCTACAAAGTGAGTTCCCTTCCCTAAACAAACTTTCCTTGATTTTTTATAGTAATGGGCTCATACAGTACTTGTCTTTCTGTGATTGACTTATTTCACTCAGCATAATGTCCTCCAGGTTCACCCACATTATGAGATGATTCACATATTCTTCATTATTCTTTAATGTAGCATAGTATTCCGTTGTGTGAATATACCATAGTTTGGTTATCCATCCATCTGTTTATGGGCATCTAGATTGTTTACATCTCTTTGCTATAGTGTATTGTGTTGCGATGAATATGGGTGTGCATATGTCTGTTTGTGGCCTGTCTTTCACCTCTTTAGGATATACTCCTAGCAATGGAATTGCTGGTTCAAATGGTATTTCTATTTTCAGTTTTTTAAGGAAATGCCATACAATGTGTACCATTTTACAGTCCCATGAGCAGGGTATGAGACTTCCAATCTCTCTGCAGCCTCATAAACACTTGTTATTTTCTGTCCTGTTCAACTTTTCTATTATTGCTGAGGTGAGATGATATCTCATCATTGTTTTGATTTGCTTCTCTCTAATGGCTAATGATAGCAAGCGATTCTTCATGTGTTTGTTGGCTGCCAGCATATTGTCTTTTGTGAAGTGTCTGTTCATGTCCCTTGGCCATTTTTTAATTGGATTTTTTGTCATTTTGGCATTGAGGTGTTGAAGTTTTCTATAGATTTTGGAGATAAGTTCTTTGTCAGATATGTCATAGGCAAATATTTTCTCCCAAACTATAGGTTCTCTTTTTACCCTTTTGGAAAATTCTTTCCATGCACGATCGGGCAGTGTTTCGTTCTGCTGTGCATGGGGTCGCTATGAGTCGGAAACGACTCGACGGCACTTAACAACAACAACAACAACAACGTAAGAATTTAATTTTGAAAAGGTCCCAGTCATCTAGCTTCTCTTCTACCTCCTGTGTATTCCGGGTTATGCTTGTTAGTCTATGCCATTAATAAAGGCACCTAGATTTGTCCTTATTTCATCTTTGATGAATTTTATAGTTTGGGGTTTCACATTTAAGTCTTTGATCCTACTTGGATTTGTTTTTGTATATGGGGTGAGGAGGTCTTGTTTCATTTTTCTGCAAGAGGATATCCAATTTTGCCATCATCATTTGTTAAAGAGGCCATCTCTTCCCCATTTAATGGGTTTTGGTCCTTTATTGAAGATCAGCTGTCCATACATAGATGGATCAATTTCTGGGTTTTCAATTCTGTTCCATTGGTTTATCTGTCTATCATTGTATCAATACTATGCTGTTCCAACTACCGTGGATTTTTTTTTATGCTGTAGGTTTTGAGATCCAGGAGTGTTAGACCTCCCGCTTTGTTCTTCTTCAGTAGTGTTCTGCTTATCTGAGGTGCATTTCCTTTCCGTATGAAATTAGTAATTGCTATGTCTATATCCTTAAAAAAAAATTGTTGGTATCTGGATCAGGAATCCATTAAATGTGTAGATTGATTTGGGTAGTATTGACATTTTCAAAATATTCAGTCTTCCTATCCATGAACAAGGCAGGTTCTTCCATTTATACAGATCCTTTGTAGTTTCTTGTAGTAGTGCTTTATAGTTTTCTTTGTATAGCTCTTTTGTGTCTCTGGTAAGATTTATTCTTAGATATTTTATCATTTTAGTAACTATTGTAAATGTATTGTTTCTCTTATTTCTTTTTCAGAGGTCTCTTTGCTGGTGTAGAGGAATCCATTTGCTTTTTGTATCCTGCCACTTTGCTGAATGTCTCGATTAGATCCAGTAGTTTTGTTGTTGTTGTTGTTGTTGTTGAGTCACTTGGGTTTTCTATGTATAGGATCATGTCATCTGCAAATAGATAAGTTTTACTTTCTCTTTGCCAATTTGTATGTCTTTTATTTCTCTTTTTTGCCTTACTGCCCTGGCTAGGACTTCCAATACAATGTTATTAAATAAGAGTGGTGACAGAGGGCATCCTTGTTTGGTTCCCATTAGTAAGGAGAATACTTTGAGTCTTTCTCCATTAATAGTAATGTTGGCTGTTATGTTGAGGAATTTCCCTTCTATTCCTATTTTGCTTAGAGTTCTGAACAAGAATGGGTGTTGATTTTATCAAATACCTATTCTGCATTGATTGATATGATCATATGGTTCTTTGGTTTTGTTTATGTGGTGCATTACATTGATTTTCTTTTTATGCTGAACCATCCTTGCATTCCAAGTATGAATCCCACTTGGTCAGGATATGTTACTTTTTTTGATACATTGTTGGATTCTGTTGGCTAGGATTTTGTTGAAGATTTTTGCATTTATATTCATGAGGGCTATTGGTCTGTAGTTTTCCTTTTTAATGGTGTTTTTTCCTAGTTTTGGTATCAGTGTTATTCTTGCTTCATAAAATGAGTTTGGGAGTATTCCATCTTTTTCTATGTTCTGGAATAGCTTGAGTAGTATAGGTGTCAACTCTTCCCTGAATGTTTGGTATATTCCCCAGTTAAGCCATTAGGGCCAGGAATTTTTCTTGTGGAAAGTTTATTTATTTTCTTATTATTTATTTTTTTTATGACCTGTTCAATTTCTTCCTTGTTCTAGGTCTGTTCAAGTATTCTATCTCTGAGTGAGATAGTTTAGGTAGGTCTTGTGTTTCTAGAAACTTGTCCATCTCCCCTAGATTCTTGAATATGTTGAAGTACAGTTCTTCAAAATATTCTGTCAATATCTTTTTTATTTCAGTTGGTTCTGTTGTTATGTCATCCTTTTCATTTATTATTCTTATTATTTGCATCTTCTCTTTGTTTTCTTTTGTAGATTTGCCAAAGGCTTGTCAATTTTGTTAATCTTTTCAATGAACCACCTTCTTGTTTTGTTGATTTTCTCTATATATTTTTTGTATGTTTGTTTTCTGTTTCATTTATTTCTGCTCTGATCTTTATTATTTCCTTACTTCTGGTTACTGCATGTTTCTTTTGTTGCTCTTTTTCTAATTGTTGGAGTTGTTGAGTTAGAGTGTTGATTTTGTTTCTTTCCTCTTTTTTGATGTGTGCATTTGTTGCTATAAATTTACCTCTGAGTACTGCTTTTGCTGTGTCCCATAGGTTTTGGTAACATGTATCTTCATTCTCATTTGTTTATAGTAATTTTTAAATTTCATTCTTTATTTCTTCTATTACCTAGTAGGTTTTGAGCAGTGTACTATTCAATTTGCACCTTTGATGGTTTTTCCTTGATCTTCCTATTATTAATTTCTAATTTTATAACATTATGGTCTGAGAATATGCTTTGCAGTATTTCAATGTTTTGAATTTATTGAGGATTGTTTTATGTTCTAACATATGATCTATTCTGGAAAATGATCCATGTGCACTTGAGGAGAATGTGAATTGTGCTTTTGTTGGTGGAGTGCTCTGTATATGTCTATGAGGTCGAGTTGGTTGATTGTGTTGTTGAGTTCTTCTGTATCTTTTTTGAGTTTTTTTCTAGTTGATCTGTCCCTCCTTGAGAGGGATGTGTTAAAGTCTCCTACTACTATTGTAGAGTTGTCTATTTTCCCTTTCAATTCAATTAATATTGCTTTACATATTTTGGAGCACTTTCATTAGGTGCATAGATATTTATTATGGCAATGTCTTCTTGGTCAATTGACCCTTTCAGCATCATATAGTGTCCTTCTTTGTCTCTTATGCTGTTTTTCACTTTAAAGTCTATTTTATCAGAAACTAATATTGCGACTTCTGCTACTTTTTGGTTACCAATTGCTTGGTATATTTTTTCCACCCCTTAACTTTTAATTTTTAATCTTTGTGTCTAAGGTGGGTCTCTTGTAGGCTGCATACCAATGGGTCTTCTTTTCTTATCCAGTCTGCCACTTTCTTTCTCTTTAGTGATGCATTTAGTCCATTCACATTGAGTGTAATTAGTGATAGGTATGAATTGATTGCTGTCATTCTATTGTGCTTTTTTGACATGTTGTAGGAGTTTCCTTGGTCCATATACTTTTGTGTGCTGAGTTCATTTTGTTGTCAAGTATTTCCTCTCTTTTCTTCTTTATTGTTGGTTTTGTACTTACTAAGCCCATATGTTTTCCCTCTTTCTGCATTTGCTTGGGGGGGGGGTGTTACTTTTCTCTGTGGTTACCTTGGAGTGAATTCTTGTCTCTACATTTTGGAACAGTCTGTTCTATAAGGATATTGTCCAGTTTTCCTCTCCATTTGGAAGTTTTGTACCTAGAACTTTTATTCCCTTTATTTGCTTTGTTGATGTTGTTGTGTGCACATTGACTCCCTTGTTTTTTTGTGTACAATGTGTTATGGGATTATTTTGAGCATCTATTTCTGATTTGGTTTTAGTGTTGATATCACGTGTCCTGATTTGTTGTTCTCTGCTGTGGATTCTCTATTGGAAGGACTTCCTTGAGCATTTCTTGTAAGTTTGGTCTGATTTACACAAAATCCCTTAATTTCTGTTTGTCCGAGAATGTCTTGATTTCACCCTCATATTTGATGGACAATTTGGCTGGATATAGAATTCTTGGTTAGAAGTTCTTTTCATTCAGTATTTTTTATAGATGCCATCCCATTGCCTTCTTACCTACATGGTTTTTGCTGAGTAATCAGAACTCAGCCTAATGGCTTGTCCATTGTAGGTGACATTTATTTTTTCCCAGGCTGTTCACAAGATTCTTTCTTTGTCTTTGCTTTTCGAGAGTTTATGTTATGTCTTTGTGACTTTCTCTTGGAATCTATCCTGTATGGAGTTCTTTGAGCTTCATGGACAAACAACATCTTTCCTTCCTTTATGATATAGGGGAAATTATCTGTTAGCAAGTCTTTCACAATTTTCTCAGTCCTTTTTTTTTTTTTTTTTTTTTTTTTTTTTTTTACTCTTCTTGTTCTGGTATTCCAGTGAGGTGTATGTTATTTCTTTTCATGTTATCCCATATAACTCTTGGGTTATTTTCATTTCTCTTAAATTGTTCTGACTTTTCTTCATACATGTTGGTGTCAAGGTATATATCTTCTAGTGGGGAAATGTATTCTTCAGCCAGTTCTAGCCTATTTTTCTGTGCTTCCACTGTGTTGTGTAATTCCGTAATTTTAGTATTCATCTTCTGGATTTCTAATTGCTGTTTTTGTACGAGTTCTGATTGTGTATTAATTTTGTTATTTTGTTCTTGAATGGTTTTCCTGATTTCTTCTAGGGTACTCTCTCTATTCTCCTTGGTTCTGCTCTTGTAGAGTTTTATAAACATATCTTCTAAATTGCTTCTCAGATAATTCTATTTCCTCCTCTTCCTCCATGTTTGAGATTTTTGTTTGAGATTTTATTTCTATTGTCTTATCCTTTTTTTTTTTGTCTGTTTGTTTGAGGTTGCCTGTTGTTTCCTCAATATTTTGTACTTGTTCTTTAACTGTTAGTTAAGTATTAATTTGTTTCACCTTGATTTTATGTTTAAATATATTTGCAAGGGTGGAGCTGGTGTATTTTATTTTATTTTATTGGTTATTAATTCAGGTGTGATGGGTTGCTGTGCAGTTTTCTTTGTGTTGATGGAATCATTTTGGGAATGTGGATGTAGGTCTTTGTTCACCTTGAAGGGGACTTAAGATTGGGATTAGCAGGTGTTGTGGTGGCTTAATGGGGTTCTTCTATTGGGTAAGGCAGAGGAGAAGGAGATAAAGGAGGAAGAAAAGAAAGAAAGAAATCTCTAAGGCAACAGTAGCACATACCTTCTTTCTGTGTTTCCATGGTTTGACTTGGCTGCTAATGATGATGTTATATTGTCACTCACAAGCACATGGTTCAAAATTGGCAAAGACACCAATGGTTAGGGGGCTGCTACTTTCTGCCTGGATCAGACAGCCACAAAAACCCCATTCTCCAGACCCCTTCATGCCAAAAAGCTTTCCTAGAAGAGCTGGACCCAGCCCCATGCTGTGAGCTCATCCCATGGCCCACCTACTTGCATCATTCTTCCCTCTCTGCTCCCAAGTCAGTGGCAACCTGAGCCAGAGGGGTCTCTGCTCTACTTCTCAGAAATGCTGTCCACCCACTCAGCATGGTTCCAAAGGTTACTGACAGAAGCTGCCACTGTGGGCAATTGAATTCTCTGGACCTACCACTGGCCTCCCGGTGCTCCTGCTTCACTGCCCAGAGAGTTCTCTGTTGCTCTGGCTAGTGTGCTGCAGGGCAGGTTCATTTATTTTTATTCCTCCCAGCTGTTTACCCTGCTTCTCCCTTTTTTTTCCCTCTTCTCCACTAAATCTGGCCTTCTCCAATTTAATGAGCTGTTGACAGCTCCAGAATCCCTGCTTCAAACTGCTGCATCTAGTTTTTCAGGCATTATGATGCTAGAGGGAACAAACATGTGGGCTACAAGTACAACATCATCTTCTCTACCCCTTCCTGAGTTCTTTTTCCATATAATTTTCTGTGCTGAGCACATCTTATTTGTGAATTGTGTTATCACTTCCTTTGTTGCTATTGTTTTAGTACTTGTCAAATATTTGTACTTGTTCTCTTTTTTATTGTGATGTGATGGTTTTTTCTTTGAGATTACCTGTGATTTATAATTTTCTCCCTGAGTTTAGAACAGACCATTCTACCTTGCAACTCTTGACTTCCTCATCATTTAGAAGTTCTATAACTACACTATTTTCCCCCTCTTTTTGGTTGGTAGTTGTCCTTATTTGTCAATCAGTGTCTCTGGTTCCCTGTTTACAATCTTGTAGGCTTATTTACTTTGGATACTTCCATAACTGGGTTGGTTTATGAGTTATGTTATCA
>NW_006922396.1:645325-653681 GCF_000298275.1 Orycteropus afer afer | reverse complement strand
CTCAGGGGTCCAAGATTATCTTCTGTGTCTGTGTCAACTGGTTTCCCTTTTCTTTGTTGAAGAGGGTCTGTGCAGTCCTTTTGCCTAGTCCGCCATCTTGCAGGAACCTCTGTGGTTGAATTTTTACCTTCCATGATGCAGATCCTGGTTTGATTTCTGGCCAAAGCATCTCATCCTTAGCTACCACCTGTCCATCAGTGGAGGCTTGTGCTTTGCTGTGATGCTGAACAGGTTTCAGTGGAGGTTCCAGACTAAAATACTAGGAAGAAATGCCTGGTTATCTAGTTCAAAAAATCAGCCAGTGAAAACCATACTTATCATGGAAATCATGCTGGGTAGGGCAGGATTTAAATCCATTTTGCATCGAGCCTTCAAGAGTCAGAGCTGACTTGACAGTAGCTAAGAACAGCAACCTAGAATTTAAAACACAATGAAGTTGATCTCAAATGCACTGCTTCTAGTCGAGGTTACTAGTTCTCTCAGGACTTTGGTAAAGGAACTCTCAAAGTTATTTTTCAGTGAAAAGGTAGATGAGCCCTTGAGAATCTTGTATGCCTGTGTTGATGTTCATTGTTTAACAAGTTTTACAGAACTTCAACAGGATGAGGAATTTTATACCTGTTTTCACAATTGAGAAATCTAAAGGCATGTGGTGAGTCTGTAGTTGGGCTGGCACTCTGATGAACATCTGTCTGTCTTGCAAATCCCCTTTGTCTACAGTGACGCTGAAGAAGATAAAATGGGAGAAAGAATCTTGAAGATATAGAGATACATGTCATCAGGAAGAAGTCCAATTTTGGACCATAGGTCCAAGAGGAGAGGGCATTAGAGTTTTGAGATCATGGGGAAAGCACAAGTTAGCTGGAGATACTTCCTCCAGGAGCCAGGTGAGCTGCAGATGTTGCTGGGGTGAGCTGGCTAGTCTGTGCATGGTATATGTGTCTGCCTGTCTGTTCATCCTCATCCTTACTGTTTTGCCAGCTAACTGTTGTGGTGGTGAGTTGTTGAGTGGCACTGAAGGTGAGGACCAAGAGTTCACCTAGCTCTGCAACTTGCTTCCACAGCCTTTGCACCACAGTGCATTAACAACTCTTACCAGAGTGCCCAGGACTCCCAGGCCTACTGTATAGGCTACTGACACCCTATGAGATCTGGATTTGTTTTGACTTTATCACAGTGACATAGGAAAAAACATTGAAGCCCACCTTATCTAACTGGCTCTGTCCTTTATTACTTCAGATGAGTTTTATCTATATCCCCTTTTCCTTTTAAATTTTAAATTTTGTTTTTCTGTGGTAAAATATTTATAGCATAAAATTTGCCATTGTCGTATATACTAAACCAAAGACCAACATTATTCTCAATGGGGAGAGACTGAAAACATTCCCCTTACAAAAGAATACCAGACAAGGATGCCCTTTATTGACACTCCTACTCAATATTGTGTGGGAGCTCTGGTAGCATAGTGGCTAAGACGCTTGCCTGCTAACCAGATGGCTGGTGGTTCAAACCCACCAGACACTCCTCGGAAGGAAGGTTGGGCAATCCTACTTCCGTAGTGATACTGCCTCAGAAACCCAAGGAGTGGTTGCTATGAGTCGGGGCCGACTCGACGGCACATAACAACAACAACAACAACTCAATATTGTATTGAAATTCCTTAAGGATAAACTTACTGAAGAAACGGAAAGAAAATGTACTCAAGTTGTCAAAGAATAAAATTATCTCTATTTGCAGATGATATGATCTTATACATAGAAAATCCCAAAGACTCAGTAAGAAAATTACTGGAAGTAATTGAAAGTTTCAGCAAAGTGACAGGGTACAAGATCAACATTAAAAACAAAACAAAGCACAGCCAGATTCCTGTACACTAGTGACAAGAACTCAAAAGGAAATTGGGAAAGGAGAACCTTTTAAAATAACCACCCAAAAGTGAAGTACTTAGGAATATATCTAATCAGAAACACAAACAGCCTATACAAGAAAACTGCAAAACACTTAGAAGATACCAAAAGAAAACTAGATAAATGGTGACTATCCCATGCTCGTGGATAAGAAGAATTAACATCATGAAAACATCAATGCTACCCAAAGGTAGCTACAGATATGCCATCCCAATCCAGATTCCATCATCTTTCTTTAAAGATAGGGAAAAACTAATCACAAATTTTATATGGAAATGAAAGACACCTTGGATAAGCAAAGAACTACTTTAAAAAAAAGAAAAGAAAAAAATAGGAGACCTCACATTTCCCAGTCTCCAAATATATTGCACAGCTATGGTAGTTAAAAAAGCCTGGGAAAGGTACAATGACAGACACACAGACCATTGGAACAGAATTGAGAACTCCAATAAATCTATCCAGCTATGGAATTCTGATCTTTGACAAAGGGCCAAGACTCATTAAATGGGGAAAAGATAATCTGTTTACTAAATGATGCTGAAAAACTCTATACTCATTTGCAGAAAAAATGGAACAGGACCATACACTCACACCATAAACAAAAACTATCTCAAGTTTGTACACAAAAGATCTGTACATAAAACCTGAAACTATAAGGACCATCACATATGAAACCACTGGTAAGATGGCAGAATAGGCAAACAAGCTACACAGACCCTCTTCAACAAAGAAAAGAGAAACCAATTGACACAGATACAGAAGATTGCCACATCTGGCAAAACCGCACAGGTCACAAAATGAAGCAACACAAAAGGATTAATAGTTTTGCTTTATTATTTATTAAGGAGCAGGGGCCAGGTGGACACCCTGTGTGTTCTGCAAGAGCAACCCCTGATTCCTTTGTTCTACTTTATTTATGTGTTTGTACATGATTACATCATTAGTCTTGGAAGTCATACAATCAGTTTATTCTCTACAGAGCTAGTGTTACTCCTCTATGTGCTCAAGGACACAAGTGGTCATTAAAACAATCACAGAAGTCTTCTCAGGAATAAGGAGTGTAAAATGATAAATGTTTACTAGGACACAGGGACACAAAGTACGAAACATCCCAATAAGATAAAAAATAAATAAATAAATAAATAAAACATGGAGAATAACATCTACTTTTAATACTTTGATGTTTTTCCAATTAAGTATTTAACAGTGAGAGAGACCTTGCCCTCTCTTAAAGCAACATTCAACCACAGAGAGGCCTTGCCATCTCTAAAAGCAAACACTCAATCACAAGAGAGGCCTTGTCATCTCTTCACTGTATTTAGAATATGTGCCTTACAATCATGTTCTTTTGGGGGAAAAACTTGGTCTCCAACATACCCTCCTCCCTTTTTATTTTTTAAATGCAGTAGATGTACTTAAGTAGTCAAAGACTGAATTACTTGACATATTATTTTTGGAACCCAAAGAATAACAAATAATACAATTAAAAACATTATAACATATAGTAAAAAGTGGTATAGAAATGTAGGAATACTTTTCAAAGATTAAGTTTCTTAAATTCATTAAGTGTAGTGTTTACAACTTGATTGAGGTTGCTAAAGGGTCAGGGAGGCCACATCTGCTGACCTCCTCTAACTGCACAAAAGGAAAACAGAATCACTATCAGTAGCCCAAAGCCCATTACTGTGAGGCCAGACATGCTACCTCCCTCCAGCCCTTTCACCAACACTGACACCAACCGTTCCTCCCGCAGCTCCCACTACCCCTCTGCTGGCCTCAACAATTCACCGCAGTGGCCACACAGAACCCACAGACCATGGGCCCCATTAGGGAGAAACAGGCTACAATCCAAGGCCAGGAAAAATGCTCAGTCTCTCTCAGCCCACCGTCTCTCAGCCAACAGTCTCTCACAGTCTCTCTCCCAGCAGTGCATGTCCCTCGGTGTCTCTCTCAGCAATGCATGTCTCTTGTGTCTCTTTCCCAGGAGTGTGTGTCTCTTTCAGCAGCACATCCTTCTCAGCCAGCAGTCAGAGAGAGTTCTGCCTCTAGGAGGCCTCCTTTTGAGCCTGGCAGAGTGGCCAAACTAACCAATCATAGCATCAGAACTCTAAGCACCTGAAAGAGAGTGAACTTCCCAAAACATCACTTTGTGTTGTTCCCAATAGAATACCCCAGGTGGATAACTTTTACAATCAGGAGATCCTTAGTTGCTCACAACAAATTCCACCACAGAATTTACAAAGATTTATACCTAAAAAAAAAAAAAAAAGCCATACCAGGTAATTTACTACACCACAAGCCACCCCCTGGCTTTTCTAGCCATTATACCTTTTATACTTCAAAAATTAACATCCCCTTCACCATCAGTTTAAGAATAACCACACCCATGAAAGCATGTAAGCCAGCTACTTCATGCCTTTATCTCCCCCCATTTTAAATAGTCAATTTCTAATTTGCCCATCCCTATCAAACCAGTGCTCTGAGGAGACAAGCATGGTCCTTTCTCTCTGGAGAATCTTCTGTTCTGCTTGGAAACTTCAGGCATCTGGATCCATAAACAAGCAAAGTCCAGCCCAGCTCAAGCCATCAAATTGCAGCAACTTAACACCAGCTCAGTGTCAAACATCTTCCTCTTCATTTGTTCAGGTTCTGGTCAGCGCAGCCCTAGCCATCCCAGCTAGGTTATGGGTACCAGCTGCCAAGTTTAAGAGTCACACTCTTCCCTTCACTTCAGATCAGCAAGCACCTTCTTTCACATCTTCAGTCTTCAGGGACTATTTCAATGCCCATAGGCTCACAATTCATTGCACTTCAGCCCAGCTAGTCCTTCCTCTCATCCCCAGCCACCATGGCCTAAGTTAAAGAGTACCAAACTCAGCCCTTTTCTTCTTTGCTGTACTTCCCCCATTTCCACTCAGGTGGACTCAGGTGGTCACAAGTGAGTAACATACAAGTTTACTGCTCACTGGCTTCCTCTAACTTTCAGTCCTTGAAGGGGTTTCTCTCATGGACCCTGACTTTCCAGTCTCAAGGCACCCAAAATCAGTCTGCTTGCTCAAAATTCAAAGAGCCAAACAGTCATTTATTTTTCTCTTCAGGTCCTTATTCAAATGCAAATCTTCTGTTCCCTCAGTAATACTGGGTGAGGCTCAGGTTTTCTACCTAAACCCTGTGTACTCTACACACAGGGTTTGAAACAAAAGCCTGTGTTTCTTCTGGGCAAACTCTTGCAAATTCTATTTCCACTTTTAACATATCCAATCAAGTATTGGCTGAAGGCAGACTTACTCTGTTATCCACATGCCCCATAATCATTTCTAATGTACAAACAAGTAAGAGAACATTTAATAGCCATAGTACATTCAGATAAACACATAATCCAAAACACATAATCCTTTTAAAGACATTCTAGATTCATCTCTTCACCTTGATTACCATCCCATTCTATGCATATGGCCTTGGGCCTTTGGCTGGGTGTAACCAAAAGCCCTAGCCTGTGGATCAATTATCTCCTCCTTCTAATGCAGTTTAGGAGCTCTGGTAGCTTAGTGCCTAAGGCACTTGACTGCTAACCAGAAGGCTCGAGGTTCAAACCCCCCAGCCACTCCTCGGAAGGAAGATGGGGCAATCTACTTCCGTAGTGATACTGCCTCAGAAACCCAAGGAGGAGTCTCTGTGAGTCGGGTCCAACTCAACGACACATAACAACTACAACTAATGCAGTTTTAGCCAGCATATACCAATCATAAGGACACAAAACTTTTTGAGCAATGGTTTCTTTTAAGGTTTTTACAAACGTTGCTGTTAGCCCATAGGTAGCAGTAGCTTGTTTCAAATCTTTAAGAGTTTTAAAAGAAAATGCTTTATGTCCTGGGATCGGTTGATTAGTTTGCTGATTTATGCATTCTGTTAAAGGAAAAACATGTTTTAATTCTAATGGAATGTCCACATCCATGGCCCTCACCTTTTGCACCATAGCTTGTATAGGTGACAAAGGAGGCACAGTGGGTGATAAACAGTTAACTTGCTTTCCTGAGGGAGAGAAAGGGTTAAAAGGTGGAAGAGAACAAGTGTTAGCAGGCATGGTTGCAGCTGAAATAGTCTGATTTAAAAACAGATTTAAAAAAGGTTTTGCCTGACTTAAAAATGGATTTAAAGAAGGATATAACTTCTCTTCCTTAAGTTCTGAGAGTTCAGTTTCTAACTTCTGTTTAACTATTTCTTCTTGTAATTTTAACCCTTTTAATTTTGAATCTGTATCTACATTTTTCTCCTTTCCCACTTTAGGATCTATGCCCACACTTATTCCCTTATCTAATTATAAACACAGTTTTAAGATACTCCAAATAGAAAAAAACATGCTCGGGAAAATCCTCTGGCCCATGTTCTTTTAAACGTTCATTAATTTGTGGACTGATGGTTTCCCAAACTGTTAAATCAATGGTTCCTTCCAGAGGAAATCAAGGGCAACAGTGATCTACATGTTGCAAAAATTCCTCTAACTCTTTTTTAGACACTGAAAAACCTCTAGCTTGAACTAATGTTTTAAGAACAGAAATATAATGATCTCTTTCATGAAATTCTGAATCCCCCATGTTAGTCTGTCTTAAAGATTAATTTAATTCACCCACACTCACCCTTTTTCTTTTTTCTCTTACGGAGCTCCGCTTTTCTTCAATGGGGTGTCCTCTCAGACACTTGCCACTTCACTCCGGGTCCCTGTTTGGGCACCAATTGCCGCATCTGGCAAAACCGCACAGGTCACGAAATGAAGTGACACAAAAGGATTAATGGTTTTGCTTTATTATTATTTATTAAGAAGCGGGGGCCAGGCAGACACTCTGCATGTTCTGCAAGAGCGACCCCTCATGCCTTTGTTCTACTTTATTTATGTGTTTGTACATGATTACATCAATAGTCTTGGAAGTCATACAATCATCTTATTCTCTACAGAGCTAGTTTTACTCCTCTATGTGCTCAAGGACAACAGGTGGTCATTAAAACAATCACAGAAGTCTTCTCAGGAATAAAGAGTGTAAAATGATAAATGTTTACTAGGACACAGGGACACAAAGTACGAAACATCCCAATAAGATACAAAATAAATAAATAAATAAATAAAACATGGAGAATAACATCTACTTTTAATACTTTGATGTTTTTCCAATTAAGTGTTTAACAGTGAGAGAGACCTTGCCATCTCTTAAAGCAACATTCAACCACAGAGAGGCCTTGCCATCTCTAAAAGCAAACACTCAATCACAAGAGAGGCCTTGTCATCTCTTCATTATAATTAGAACATGTACCTTGCAATCATGTTCTTTTGGCGGTCTTTTTCTTGGTTTCCAACAGAAGATAATCCTAGAGTCCTGAGCTTTGAAAGGAAGGTTACAGAAGTGGATTAAACACCAAGTAGTCTCTGGTGGCATAGTGCCTAAAGCATTTAACTGCTGATGGTTCAAATCCACCAATCACTCCTCAGAAGGAAGACTGGGCAATCTACTTCCATAGAGATACCACCTCAGAAACACAAGGAGGGGTCAGAATGAATTGGAATTGATCAAGGAAAACACAATTGAGTAGAAGAAACTGCACACAAACAGTGAATAAGGAGACAAACGGAGCTGTAGACTGTCAGCTATCCTGACAGCATGGGCAGTTTGAATATTTCCAAGTGGTGTTAGGACCTAAGAATTAACCTAAAACTCTGCCTTGCTTGCCAAGGGCTGCATGGACGACTACACTAGTGGCTGATGACTAAAAAGGGAAACAGCAAAGAAGGAGACAAACTGAGCTGTGGACTTTCAGCTCCCTGGAGGGTGCAGCCATTTTGAAGGTTTACAAGCACTGTGGCCATTTTGGATATTTAAAGTGACAGTATTCTCATTCAGATTCCAGAGACCTAAGAATAGGTTCTGCTTACTGAAAACAGCATGGACAGACTAGAGGCTGAAGACTGGAAAAGTACAATATTCCCCTTGGTACTCTTATACACCACACCCTCTTGGTGAACAGAAGTGTGGCCATCCCTCACTTCCACCCACTTGATGGGCTGGCAGGAATTCCATCCCAGTCTGTGTGCTCTGCCAGAGCCTGGGTGCCCTGCCTCATCTTCCCAACCCTCATTTTCTTTTTTTTTTTTTTTTTTACTAGTTTGTTTTTAAATTACTCTTTTTTCTTCCTTTCCTTTTTATTTTTATTCTTTCTCTTCCCTTCCTAGGTTCTAGTTTTTTTTTCCTCTTCCCTTTTATTGGTTCCATTTTTTTTCTTTCTTGTGGTTCTTCCCATCCTTATTTTTCTTTTTGCATTTTCCCCATTTTTTCTTCATTATTCTTTTTCTCTAAATCTTTTCTCTTATATCCCCCCTTCTCAGATATTGTGGCTCCCCCCTGTTCTACTTATATTTAATTTGTCTTTTTCTAGTATTTCTTCAAATATTTTGCCTCATT
>NW_006922396.1:634813-645225 GCF_000298275.1 Orycteropus afer afer | reverse complement strand
ATTTGTCTTTTTCTAGTATTTCTTCAAATATTTTCTCTCATTTATTGACTTTCTGTTTTTTTTTTTTTTTTTTCCTCATTTTGGTGATTGTTCCTGTGTTTTTATGTAGTGTGTGTTTTTTATCCTCTTGTTTTTACTTTTTTGGTGTTTTCTTTAAAAAATTGTTGTCATTATGTAAGTGAGTGAGAGACAGCAATCATACCCATATGACCTGTTCTGGTTACCTAGTGCCACTCTGACAAGACTATGCCACAAATAAGATGGCTTGAACAGACAGGAGTTTACTCACTAACTGTTTGGAGGTTTTGAGTCTGAGTTCACAGTACCAGGCTCTAGGGGCTAGGTGAAAGCCCTTCAACCATGGGTTTCAGCTCTACCTCTTGCTCCTGGCCCACTGAAGCTAGAAGCTTTTCTTCACTCAGATAGATTCTGGCTGCTAAGACTGACAAGCCCAAGGTTGACAAGTAAAAAGGCACAGTCCTGATGTTACCACACCACATGGTAGGCCATTAATTCAAGTCCATTGCAAGTCCCAAGGTCAGCAGAGCATGGCAGGCTGCTGAACAATGACATGGCTACATACAGGGCTCACATGTGCCTTTCAATGGATTGAGAGACAGATCAAGGAAAACACAGACAAAATTAGGGAAAACACATACAAAACTCTAGAAAAAAAATTGGAAGACAATACAAGAATGAAATGACAAAATAAATGAAAAATTAGAAATGACACAAACTCTGCAGATAGAAATTCAGAAATTAATGCCAAATTTTCAGAAGTAGATAACACATTGAATGGGAAGAGCAGTAGAATTGAGTCAATGGAAGACAGAATTAGTGAGATTGAAGACAAATGCCTCAATATTTCTTTGGAAAGTAATTAATCAGAAAAAAAGATTAAAACAAAATGAAGGAAGCTTAAGATTCACATGGGATAGCATAAAAAGGAATAACCTACATATAATCAGAATTCCAGAACAGGAAGAGAGAAATAAAACCACAGAGAAAATTGTCAAAGAAGTGTTGGAAGAGAACATACCTGATATGACAAAAGACAAGAATATATCCATTCAAGAAGTCCAGTGAACCCCAAACAGGATAGACCCCAAAAGAAAATCACCAAGACATATCATCATCAAACTCACCAAGACCAAAGACAAAGAAAGAATCTTGAAAGCAGCACAGGAAAATGAAAAGTTATTTACAAAGGGCAACCAGCAAGACTGAATTTTGATTTCTTGGCAGAAGCCATCCAAGTGAGAAGGCAATGGGATAGTATACATACACCCTGAAATAAAAAAGAAAAAATCCAACCCCTAATTATATGCCTACAAAATTATTCCTCAAATATGATGGTGAAATTAGGACATTTCCAGATAAGCAGACATTAAGGGAATTTGGTAAAACCAGACCAACCTTACCAAAGATGCTAAAGGTAGTCTTTTGGACAGAGGACCAACAACAGCAAACAACAACCGACCATTAACACACATGATGACATAACCCAAAAGTCAACCCAGTTATGGAAGTATCCAAAGTAAATTAAGCATACAAGATTGTAAACAGGGAACCAAGGATATCGATTGGCAGATGAGGACAACTACAAACCAAAAGGAAGGAAAAAATAGTGTAGTTGCAGAACTTCTAAATGGTGAGGAAGTCAAGACAATTGCAAGATAGAAAAGACTGTTCTAAACTTGGGAAAAAAATATATAAATCACAGGGTGACCTCAAAGAAAAATGATAAACCTTCACATCAAAATAAAATAGAGGACAAGCACAAATATTTAGCAAATACTAAAATAATAGCAATGAAGGAAATGATAACATATTTCATAAGCAAAATTAGCTCATCCCAGAAACTTATATGGAATGAAGAAATCACTGACACCACAGAAAAACACATAACAAAATGACAGCAGCAAATTCATACTTGTTGATAATTATACAGAATGTCAATGGATTAAATACACCAGTCAAGAGACGGAGAGTTGCACACTGGATAAGAAAAGATGACAATCAATATGCTGTCTAAAATTGACACTTGTTAGAGACAAAGACTAAAATAAACTAAAAATCAAAGGTTGGAAAAAGATATATCAAGCAAATGCCAATCAAAAAAGAGCAGGAGTGGCAATATTCATTTCTGATCAAATTGACTTTAAGATAAAAAAGTCACCATAAAAGACAAGGAAGAACATTACATATGATTAAAGGATAGATTGAACAGGATGACATAACTATAATAATTATCTGTGCATCCAATGAAGGACCCCCAAAATACATAAACCAGACTTTAACAGAATTGAAAACAGAAATAGATGACTCCACAGTCATAGTAGGAGACCACTTTCAAAGATAGAACAACCAGAAAGAAACTCAACAAAGACACAGAAGAACTAAACAACACAATCCACCAAATTGGTTTTGTAGATATCTACAGAGCACTTCACCCAACAACAGCACATTATATATTCTTTTCCAGTGCACATGGAACATTCTGCAGGATAGATCATATGTTAGGTCACAAAGGAAGCCTTAATAAATTTAAAAGCATTGAAATACTGCAAAGCATCTTCTCAGATCACAGTGCTATAAAATTAGAGATTAACAATAAGAAGATCAATGGAAAAAGAGCAAACACATGGCAACTGAATAACACCCTCCTTTAAAATGACTGTGTAATAGAAGAAATAAAACATGAAATTCAAAAATTCCTTGAATCAAATGAGAATGGAAACATGATATACCAAAATCTTTGGACACGGCAAAGCAATGACCAGAGACCAATTTATAGCAACAAATGCACACATCAAAAAAGAAGAAAGAGCCAAAATCAACACTTTAAACAAACATCTCCAACAATGAGAGAAAGAACAGCAAGAAAAGCCGACAATCACAAACCTACAGTCATCAAAAGAAAATAAATAATACAAATTTGAACAGATGAATGCAATAGAAAATAGACTACAAGAAATCAACAAGACTGGAAGTTTGTTTTTTAAAAAATTAATAAAACTGACAAACCACTGGCAAATTTCACAAAGGAAAAGAGGAAGAGAATATAAATAACATGAATAAGAAACGAATTGGGTGACATTACAACAGAACCAACTGAAGGAAAGAGGAAAATATCAAGATACTATGAAGAACCGTACTCCAACAAATTTGAAAATGTTGAAGAAATAGACAGATTTGTAGAAACATACCACTTACCTAAACTAACACTTACTTAAACTAACGACTGAGATGGAATATTTGAACAGACTCATAACAAAAATGAAATTGAAGAAGTCATAAAAAAAATTACCAACAAAAAAATGTACTGGCCCAGACAGTTTCACTGGAGATTTCTACAAAATGTTCAGAGAAGAACTGACACCAATGCTACTCAATCTATTCCAAAACATAGAAAAGGATGGAATCCTCCCAAATTCATTTTATGAATCAAGAATAACTTTGATATCAAAACCAGGCAAAGGCATCACTGAAAAGGAAAACTATGGACCAATATCCTTCATGAATATAGATGCAAAAATCTTCAACAAAATCCAAGCCAATAGACTCCAACAACATATAAAAAAAAATAATACATCCTGACCAAGTGGGGTTCACACTAGGTATGCAAGGATGGGTCAATATTAGAAAAACAATCAACATAATCCATCACACAAGTAACACAAAGAAAAAGAATAACATGATTATATCAATAGATGCAGAAAAGGCATTTGATAAAATCCAACACTGATTCCTGATCAAAACTCTCAGCAAAATGGGAATAGAAGGGACATTCCTCAACATAATAAAGGGCATATATGCAAACCCAACAACAAATTAATTCTCCATAGAGAGCATTCCCCTTGCAAACAGGAACCAGACAAGGGTGCCCTCTATCACCACTTCTATTCAACATTGTATTGGAAGTCCTAGCCAGGACAATAAGGCAAGAAAGGGAAATTAAAGGCATCCACATTGCTAAGGGAGAAGTCAAACTATCCCTCTTTGCTGATGCTATGGTCCTATACCCAGAAAACCCAAGAGACTCAGGAAAAAAAAAAAAATACTGGAACTAATTGAGAGATTTAACATACTGTCAGGATAGAAGATCAACAACAACAACAACTCAGTTGGACTCCTCTACACCAGCAAAGAGACTGCTGAAATGGAAATAGGGAAATCAATAGCATTTATAATAGCTACCAAAAAATAAAATACTTGGGAATAAATCTTACCAGGGACACAAAAGATCTGTACAAAGAAAACTAAAATACACTGCTTCCAGAAAACTTAAGACATCTACATAAATGGAAGAACATACCATGCTTGTGGATAAGAAGATTGAACATTGTGAAAATGTCAATTCTACCCAAAAGAGTCTATACATTCAATGCAATCCCAATCCAGATCCTATCAACATTAAGGGTATGGAAAAAACAATCACTAATTTTATATGGAAAGGAAAGAGACCTCATATAGGCCAACACTGTTGAAGAAGAACAAATCAGGAGGTCTCAGACTCCTGGATTTGAAAACCTACTATACAGACACAGTAGTCAAAACAGCCTGGTGTTGGTACAACAACAGACCCATAGAACAGTGAGATCAAATTAAGAACCCAGAAATAGATCCATTGACCTATAGTCAGCTGATTTTTGACAAAGGGCTGAAATGCATTAAATGGGAAGGAGATTGTCTATTTAACAAATGGTGCTGGCAAAACTGGATATCCATTTGCATAAAAATGAAACAAGATCCTTACCTCACACCATACGCAAAAACTAACTCCAGATGGATCAATGACTTAAATGTGAAACCTAAAACCTTAAAGTTCCTCAAGGGAAAAATAAGGACAAATTTAGGGGCCCGAAATCTAGGCAATCTACTTCCATAGAGATACCACCTCGGAAACCCAACAAGGGGTCACTATGAGTTGGAGTCAACTCGACAGCAGTGAGTTGTTTTTTTGGGGGGTGGGGGAGAAGACTGTCAAGGATAACACAGCATGCACAAAGAGCAGAAGATAAACTAGTTGAATGGGACCTTCTAAAAATTAAATTTTTATGTGCTTCAAAAGACTTCTCCAAAAGAGTCAAAAGAGAACCTACAGATTGGAAAAAATATACTTGGCAATGACATATCTGACAAGGGACTTATCTCTAAAATTTATAGAATACACCAACAGCTCAACAACAAAAAGACAAACAATTCAGTTCAAAAATGGGAACAAGACATGAATTGACACTTCACCAAAAAGGATATTCAGGTGGCCGACGAATACATGGAGAAATATTCATGATCATTAGGCATTAGAGATGCAAATCAAAATGAGATACCTTCTTGTCCCAGCACTAATAGCAAAGTTCAACAAGACAGAAAATAACAAATGCTGGCAAGGATGAGGAGTGAGATTGGGACTCTCATACACTGCTGGTGGGACTGTAAAATGATACAACCACTGTGGAAAGCAGTATGGTGATTCCTTAAAAAGTTGCAAGTAGAAACACCATTTGACCTAGCAATCCCGTTACTAGGTATATATCCTATAGAAGCGTTGCCAAGAGAGCAGACATATGCACACCTATGTTCATTGCAGCTATTCACAATAGCAAAGAGATGGAAACAAACTAAGTGTCCATCGACAGAAGAATGGATAACCAATCAATGGTACATACATACAATGGAATACTATGCAACACAAAGGATTATGAACAATCTGCAAAATACCACATAACATGGATGAACTTGGAGGACTTTACACTGAATGAAATAAGTCAGTCACAGAAGGACAAATATTGTATTAGTTCATTATTGTAAAATGTCAAGGAAAGGATTATATAGAGAAGGAAACTTTCTTTGCTGGGAAGCAGAGGTAGGATGAGAGAGTAGGGGAGGGAACACTGCTAGAAAGGTAGAGACAAGTATTGACTTGGGTGAAGGGGAGGGCAATATACCAAATATTAGTGATCAACATGCTGGCATTGAGGAAGAGGAAGACATACATGGGAGGTATAGACAACAAAGATTAACCCTTTTGCATATACAGTACTGCATTGTCAGTTATGGCAAGCCTTGATCTATGGACGGATAGATGGGTGCACAGGCTGAATGATCAGGTATGTCTATGCAGGGGGCAGTGTACCCATAGGGTTAGTAGGCAGTGTTTCTACGTATGTATTTGTATGTGCTGTAAGAATGTCCAGGTTGAGCTGACAAGGGGCAAGGTTGTGGTGACTCTTGGCCACAGCCTCTAGGTGGAGGGATGGAATAGTTGGACCTGTGGGATTGGACCATGGTCGTAGGGGACACCAAGCTCAATTGGCATAACATACTACACAAAAACATTACTATACATTCTACTTTGGTGAGTAGCGACTGGGATCTTAAAAGCTTGCAAGCAGCCATCTAATTGCAACAATGGGTCTCTCCTCGTCCAGAGCAAAGAAGAATGAAGACAACCAAAGATGCATGGAAACAATTAGTTCAAAGGACTGGTAGACCATGTGCTCCTCAATTGGTATGACCATGAGATCAAAAGACCTAGATGGTGCCTGGCTACCACTGTCATCCACTTGGAGGGGAATTGGTGCAGGAGGTCCTGAATAGAGTGGGAGAACAATGTGGAACAAAACTCAAAATCATAATAATTACAAAAAAAAAAGATCAGTTTTGTTGGTGTGATAGAGCCTAGTGAGACCCCTGAGACTATGGCCCCTAGTTACCATTAAGGTCTGGAATTTAATTCACTCCTGTGGCTTCCAGCCACAGGACAATAGACAGGACAATAGACAGGCATATGGAGCGAGCATTTACATCGGGTTTGTACACTCCTTCGAACAATCAATAATGGGAGAACAGAAGGGCAGTGTTTTCACAGGGGGACAGCTCCGGGGGTGGGAGTGCATGGAAGGGAAGAGAACTATGGGGAAAAAGTGGGAAAAGAGCTGTTACATTGCTGGGAATTGCAGTCAATGTCATGAGACAAAATGTGTAGGAACTGCTGTATGGAAAATTAATTTGCTCTGTAAACTTTCAACCAAATCACAGAGCTCTAGTGATGCAGTGCCTAAGGCATTTGACTCAGAACTTTGGTGGTTCAAATTCACTAACCACTCCATGGAAGGAAGATGGGGCGATCTACTTCCATAAAGATGTATTGCCTTGGAAACCCAGCGGGGTCACTGAGTTGAAATCAACTCCATGGCAGTAGGTTTGGTTTTTTGGTTGTTGTATATATATATAAAAAAAAGAACTATGATATGACCCAGTAACTCCACTTAAGAGGCCTGAAAACAGTGATGCAAGCAGACACACATAAAACATGTAAACCAATGTTCATCACAACCCTAGTATCAATAGTTACTGATATGAAAAAAAAAGAGAGAACTATAACTTAGCCTTGATAATAAAATTATGAAACTGAATTGATGCTGGGTCCTGAAGTCATGAGCCACTGCCAATGCTGGGTGGACTCAGGTGGCATTCCTTTACTCTGATCCATGTTCCCACCTGTATAAAATGGAGTAGTGGCACTCACCTCGTTGGGGTGTGAGCAGTGCAGACAACAGTGATAATGCTGCATTGATTTGCTGTTCATGGCAATAATGGTACTCACTTAAGCCACAAGTATATTTTGATTATCTATGTGACAACCACACTTTTAGGCACTGGGGATAAAACATGGTTTCCAAACCAGTGGATGATACATAAAAGATACCACTTCTTTCCTGGAGCTTGCCAGGAGAAAGAGGCAGAGCTGAAGCCCAAGGTCAAATGGCTTTCACCCAGCCCCTAGAGCCTGGCACTTTGAACTCGGACTTGTAGCCTCCAAAACTGTGAGAGAATAAACTCCTGTTTGTTAAAGTCACCCATTTGTGATATTTTCTGTTAGAGCAGCATGAAGTAACCAAAACACCTACATAAGCCCCTGTGCAGAATGTCTTCTTTGCTCTTCTTGTACACTAAGTCAAGAAATTGAATAGTTAGATCCTATCTTACAAATTACTTGTAAACTTTTGTTAGTAACTTTCCAGGATTATGGTGTTAGGGAAGTAACAGCTTACAACTGAAGATCACAAACAAGTCAAGATACAGTTCTTCAATCAGGACAGATTCTCAGCCATGGCACAGGAAAACTTCTCTCTGGTCTCAGCCACTGCTCTTCTCAGGCCAGTGTTAAAAGCTATTTTCATTTTCCAAAAATAGGTGCCCAGAGAGGCACCTCACAACAGCAGCAAGCATCCTGTGTAAAGGCACTCAGCTTTATCACTTGAGTGGCTTAGAGGCCTGCCACTCTCTCTCATAGCAGTCACTTGTTTCTGCTGCCTCTGCTGCTGCTGTCTCTCTGCTCAGGAGGTCTGGTGCATGGGTCTCAGTTCTAAAAATGCATTCCACTCCAGGCTTTTCTTTATAGCAGTGAGATCCCCTTTCTCTGCCTCCAGAATGGTTCCTTTGAAGCCTAGAAGAATGGCAAAACTGAATCCCCATGTTAGGGTTCCATACACCTTCTTTCCATGGCCTCAATGCCACAAGGTGAGGAAAACATGCCTTATTTACATTTTTAACAATATATCCAATCCCCTTGATAGACCATAAGCTCCTCACATCTTCATAGTTCCACGAATCATCTGGTGGTAGTCAAAAAGACCATACTTAGCAAAGCCATATTAAGTAATTCACTGCACACAGACCACTCCCTGGCTCTCCTAGCCATTGGCCCTTTCATACTTGAGAGATTAACTTCCCCTTCCCAATCAGTTTAAGTTGGGCATATATGTGCATAATCAAATTCCAGTCCAGAGCAAGCCATCAAATTGCAACACTGTACATCTTCTCACAGTATCAAACATCTTTCTAAAGATTTGGTAGCGTTCTGGTCAGCTCAGCCCTAGCCAACCAAGCTACAACAATGGGTCCCAGCTGCAAGCTTGAAAGTTCACACACTCCCTGCACTTCAGATCAGCACTCTCAGTCTCTCTTTCATTTCTTCCTCTTTCAGTCACTATCTCTCTTCCTCTCATCTCTAGCCCACCTGGGTTAGGACAGCACCCATAGTCTTAGTAATTCAGATGACTCCATGCACTGATTCAAAGCAGCCAGCCATTCCTCTGTTATTCCTAGCTTATGAGAGTTGGCTAGTTGAACAGGTGCCTAACACAGCCCATTTCTTCACTGCTTCATGACTCCCACTACAACTCATCAAGTGTCTCTGGTGGTCACAATGACATTCTATTTGCTGACTTCCTTTAACTTCCAGTCTTGGAAAGAGTGTCTCTTAATGGAAAATGACTTCCCTGACTCAATACAGCCAAGGACAAAACTCAAAATTAAAACACCAATACAGTAATTTTCTTCCCTCTGCAGGTCTTTTTTTAAAAAAATTGAAGTGAAAACATGCATACCAAAATATCTACCAACACAATATCCACATATTCAATATCATTGACAGTAATTACATTTGTCATTTTTGCCACCATTATGTCTTTCCTCATTCAACACATTCCACCACAATTAACAAAACCTCAGTACCTGCAAAAAGTGCATGGCAGGGGCATCCTATTTCCTCTTCTAATTTCACAAGAGGAGAGGAAACTTACTGTCAGCACATCAGCCCATGTCTGATTCAGATAAGTCTGAAGTCAGACATGCCACCCCTCCAAAGCCTCTGCCAATTCTGACACTAACTCTCCCTCCCCTCATCACACACTACTTCTCTGCCAGGTTTGATAATTCATTGCAATGGCCACACAGAACTCGCAGGCAGTACTCACGGTGTGGGGTTAAGGAAGTAACAGTTTACAATTGAGGATCAGAAACAATCAGGATACAATTCTCAAATCAGGACAGCTTCTACTCACCCAAGCCACAGACACACTGATCTCTGGCCTCAGCCTCTGCTCTGCTCAGGCCAGAGTTATAAAGCTGTTTTTCCTTGGCCAAATAGGTGCTCAGAGAAGGAACCCACTCTTGAGTAAGCCTCCTTCCCAAAGACACTCAGATTTATTACTCTGTGGGCTGAGAGGCATGCTACTCTGTCTCATGCCAGTCTTCAGCAATCTCCTCATATTTGCATAGTTCCATGATTCATCAGATGGGAGTCAAAAAGACCATGGTTAGAAACATAGGCTACCCTTTGACTCTTCTAGCAATTGGCTCTTTCATATTTGAAAGATTAACTTCCCCTTCCCAATCAGGTTAAGTGTAAGCCCACTCATGAAAGTGTGTAACCCAGCCACTTCATGCCTTTATCTGCTCCCATTTTGCATAGCCAATTTTCAGATGTAGTGCCTAAGGCACTTGATGCTAACCAGAAGGCTGGCAGTTCAAACCCACCAGCCACTCCTCAGAAGGAAGATGGGGCAGTCTACTTCCATAGTGATACTGCCTCAGAAACCCAAGGAGGGGTCGCTATGAGT
>NW_006922396.1:630144-634713 GCF_000298275.1 Orycteropus afer afer | reverse complement strand
AAAAAAAAAAAGAAAGAAAGAAAATCTCTATAAAACTAGTAGGAGCTCTGGTAGTGTAGTGACTAAGGCATTTGGCTGCTAACTAGAAGGCTGGTGGTTCAAGGCCACCAGCCACTCCTCAGAGTGAAGGTTGGGCAATCCACTTCTATAGTGATACCACCTCAGAAACCCAAGGAGGGGTTGCTATGAGTTGGGTCCAACTTGATGGCACATAACAACAACAACATCAAACCAGTACTTTTAGTAAAAAAGTATGTTTTCTTCTCTGAGATTCCACATTAAATCTGATTACCAAACTGAAAGCTTGACCCCAGCCGTCTATGAGGGAGCACATGGAACTCGTTTTTCTCAGCCTCTAGCCCAAGAGGGTTTGATCCTCCAATATGATTCTGTAGTGGCATTGTCCAAAGGTTAAAGATATTGTAATACCTTGTGAGAAATGGGGTCCTGGTATCCTACACTGATGGTCTAAATGGTGCTGGGAAGTGTGTAGGAGGGAGTTGTGAGTGTGCAATTTGGCCATTGATGGTTTGTGGTTATTAATGAAATGTGGAGAGTAATGTATAAGAAGAAGAAAATAAATGAAAGTAATGATGTATCAGGACAGTCAATCTTACTGACCCCACAGTCCAGCCAAGGGTAGAGAGAGGGGACAGGTTTCAGGATCAGAAGTACCCAGTTGGAGTGGGTTGAGCTGAAGAAGGAAGAGCATCTCCTGGGACCCAATATCCTGCTTACCTTTGTAAAGAGAGCTTCCTTGGTGTGTAGTCTGCAAAGCTTTTCATCTTACAGGAGATAAAAGGACAGAATGTAAAACAGATAGGGAGACATACTACCACCTAGAAAGAGCGACCAGGAGCAGAGCACATCATTTGGACCCAAGGTTTCTGTACTGGGATCCTCTTAGGACCAAGAGACACAGATAAACGTACCCTAGAGATGGTGCTCTGAACTCAGACTTCTAGGCACCTAAACTGTGGGAGAATAATTTTCTATTTGTGAAAGCCAAAAACTTGTGGTATTTCTATTAGAATAGCACTGGATAACTAAGACATGAATCAAAAGATTTCCCCAAGTGGTTTTCAAAATGGAGTCTCATCAGTAATCACCGTGCTAATCCCCTCTGGCATCTTACTCCCTGAAAAACTAGGTACAACAGTTTGAATTGGGAGTTCTGGTGCTCTGAACAGCTCACTGAGTCAGAGTGCACCAAACTCAGGGAAGTAGAATTGGAAAGGAGACAGGGACAGGGGAAAAAAATAACAAGATCAGGAGATCCACCCTGTGGTGAACCGACAGGCAGCCAAGAAAGGCCATTGGAGACCTTCCTGGGTTAAGGAAGAAGACATACCACAATAGCATACCAATGATCACCCCAAGGATCTACCTTCAGCTCCTGATTTTATCAGTAACTTGGGTCAGCTAGGTACAGGTGGGCATGTCCACTGCCACTGAAACCTGAACAGAGAGTCCACTGGTGATGCAAGAGGGTGGGTGTGGGGAGGTGCCCCCACAGTGGATCACTGAACAGGCTTGGGTCAGCTTTGTGGTACTGAGGGGCTCCACTTGACTTTTTCAGTAATATTGAGACCACTGGGTGTGAGCGGGCACTGGCACCACTCCAGCACCACTGAAATTGAGCAGATCTTTGACACCACAGGTGGGTGGGCCCAGAGAGGAATGCCCGCAGTGGACCACAGTGTGGGCCAGCAATGCAGGTCCACATGCCCTGAGAGGAACGCCTGCTGTGGATTGCAGAGCCAGGCAGTTGTCTTGGATCAGTTTTTTGGTGCCAAGAGTCCTCGGGAGTGTGGTTTTTGTGTGTGTCTGAGCCTGAAGGAAAGTGGTGACCCCCTAACAACTGGAGTTTTTGCTGAACCTGAGTGGCAGGCCTGTGAATAACAGTACAATGTCATCATTACCAGCCCACTCAAAGCCCTAGAACCCACCCTTAGCAACGGGGAGCTTTCCTTCTTCCTCTCTCACCTTCTCCACCAATAACCTCCCTCATCCAATAGAATAAACCACATTTATCCACCATAATACCTCCTGGTTTGAATTCTAAACCCTCTTTATGGAAAACAGAATCCCATATCCATACTCCACACAGTGATTCCATCATCACTAAGAAAACTGCAGAGCAACCCAGCATACCTGAATTAATAATTAAAACAATAAGATGCACCAGATCCACCTTTTCAAAATATTAAATCATAAAACAAAGACAAAACAAATCAATATATAACCAACAGTTAGAGACAACCTCAAAATGTCTAGGAAATAAGAGGAAATCTCAAATCAAACAAACAAACAAAAAAAGGACAGGTGCTAGAAGCAAAGCCAAAAACAAAGATCTCATTAAAATATAGAGGAAGAAGAGGTCTGAGAAGGAATTTAAAAGATTTTATAGAGTTTTACAAGAGCCTAAGGAAACCCCAAACAGAAGCAAGGAGAACACAGACAGTTCCCTGGAAGAAAGCAGTAAAATCATTCAAGAACAAAATAACAAGATTAATGTACTATCAGAACTCATACAAAAATAGGAGTTAGAAATCCAGAAGATAAATACCAAAATTACAGGATTATGCAACACAGTAGAAGCACAAAAGAGTAGGATAGAACTGGCTGAAGAATGCATAAGCCAACTAGAAAATAAATCGCTGGACACCAGCCTGTAAGAAGAAAAATCAGAAAAAAGACTTAAGAGAAATGAAGAGAACTTAAGAATTATATGGGATGACATGAAAAGGAACAACATAAGACTCATTGGAATTCCATAACAAGAAGAGGCGGAAAATAACACTGAGAAAATTGTGAAAGACCTACTAACAGGAAACTTACCCCATATCATGAAGGAAGAAAATATATTTGTCCAAGAGCTTGTAGAACCACACACAAGATAGATCCCAAGAGGAAAACAACAAGACAAATTATAATCAAACTTTCCAAAACCAAAGACAAAGAAAAAAAATTGCAAGATTCCTGGAACAAAAGAAATATTACTTATAATAATTAAACAGTTAGGCTGAGCTCTGATTACACAACAGAACCATTCAGGCAAGAAGGCAATGGGATAGCATATATAAAACACTGAAGGAAAACAATTTCCAACCAAGAATCCTATATCCAGCCAAAATATCCATCAAATATGACAGCAAAATCAAGTCATTCTCAGACAAACAGAAATTAAGGGAATTTGTAGAAACCAGACCAACCCTATAAGAAATGTTTAAAGAAGTTCTTCTAATAGAGAACCCAAAACAAAGATCAACAAGGATATGTAGCATAAATGCTAAAACCAAATCAGAATTAGAAACTCAAAATAAGACCATAAAACATTGTACACTAAAAACCAAGGAAATCAATCAGCACACAACAACAACAACTAACCTATTAGAGGGTATAAAACTTCTAGGCAAAACCTTCCAAATGGAAAGCAAAACAGGACAATGTCTTCACAGCACTCTGTTCTAAAAATGTAGAGAAAAGAATGTACTCCAAGGTAACCACAGAGAAAATTATCGATGCTCCTAAGCAAATCAAGAAGGAGGGAAAAAATATGGGTTTAATAAGCATAAAGAAGAAAAGAGAGGAAGCATTAGGCAACAAACCAAATCAGCACAGAAACGTATATGGACCAAGGAAACACCAACAACACAATAGAATGACAGCAATCAATTCATACCCATCACTAATTACACTCAATGTGAATGGAGTAAATGCACCTATAAAGAGAAAGAGAGTGGCAGACTGGATAAGAAAAGAAGACCCATAGATATGTTGCCTACAAGAGGCCCACCTTAGACACAAAGATAAAAATAATTTAAAAGTTAAGGGATGAAAAGAAATATAAAAAGCCAATGGTAACCAAAAAAGGGCCGGAGTGGCAATATTAATTTCTGATAAAATAGACATTAAGGTGTAAAACATTATAAGAGACAAAGAAGGACACTATATGGTGCTGAAAGAATCAACTGACAAAGACATTACGATAATAAATATTTATGCACCCAATGAAAGTGTTCCAAAATAATTGAAGCAAATATTAACTGAATTAAAAGGGACAATAGACAACTCTGCAATAGTAGTAGGAGACTTTAACACATCACTTTCAAAGAGGGACGGGTCAACTAGAAAAAAAACTCAACAAAGATACAGAAGAACTCAACAATACAATCAACCAACTTGACCTCATAAACATATACAGAGCATTCTACTCAACAAAAGCACAATTCACATTCCTCTCCAGAGCACATGGATCCTTTTCCAGAGTAGACCATATTTTAGGACATAAAACAAGGCTCAATAAATTCAAAAGCATAGAAATACTACAAAGCATCTTCTCAGACCACAATGCTATAAAATTAGAAATTAATAATAGGAAGCTCAAGGATAAAACATCAAACTTGGAAGCTGAATAATTCACTGCTCAAAAACTACTGGGTAATAGAACAAATAAAATCTGAAATTAAAAAATTATTAGAAACAGAAGAGAATGAAGATACATCATACCAAAACTTACGCGACACAGAGAAAGCAGTTCTCAGAGGTCAGTTTATAGCAATAAAT
>NW_006922396.1:626087-628577 GCF_000298275.1 Orycteropus afer afer | reverse complement strand
AGAAACAAGGAGAACACAGACAGTTCCCTGGAGGAACTCAGGAAAATCATTCAGGAACAGAATAATAAGATTAATGCACAATCAGAACTCATACAAAAACATCAGTTAGAAATGCAGAAGATGTGTACCAAAATGCAAAAGATGAATACCAAAATGACAGAATTACACAACACAGTAGAAGCAAAAAAGAGTAGGTTAGAACTGGCTGAAGAACACATATCCCAACTAGAAGACAAATCCCTGGACACTAGCCTGTATGAAGAAAAATCAGAATAAAGATTAAAGAGAAATGAAGAGAACCTAAGAATAATATGCAATGACTGAGAAGAAGCAATATAAGACTCATTGGAATTCCAGAAGAATAAGAGGCTAAAAAGACCACCAAGAAAATTGTGGAAGACCTGCTAACAGAAAACTATCCCCATATCATGAAGGAAGGAAAGATATTTGTCCAAGAAGTTCATAGAACCCCACACAAGATAGGTCCCAAGAGAAAAACACAGGCATATTATAATCTAGCTTTCCAAAACCAAAGACAAAGAAAAAATTTTGAGAGTTCCCAGGAAAAAAGAAATATTACTTATAATAATCAAAAGTTAGGCTGAGTTCGAATTACTCAGCAGAAACCATACAGGCAAGAAGGTAATGAGATAGCATATATAAAACACTGAAGGAAAAGACCTTCCAACCAAGAATCCTATATCCAGCCAAATTATCCATCAAACATGAGGGCAAAATCAAGGCATTCTCAGACAAACAGAAATTAAGGGAATTTTTGAAAACCAGACCAACCCTACAAGAAATGTTTAAGGAAGTCCTTCCGATAGAGAACCCACAACAGAAATCAACAAAACCAGGATATGTGGCATCAACACTAAAACCAAATCAGAAATAGATACTCAAAATAAGACCATAAAACATTGTACCTTAAAAACCAAGGAATTCAGTCAGCACACAACAACAGCAACTAACCTATCAGAGGGAATAAAACTTCTATGCACAAACTCTCAAATGGAGAGGAAAACAGGACAATGTCTTAGCAGTACGCACTGTTCTAAAAACGTAGAGACAATAATGTACTCCAAGGTAAACACAGAGAAAAGTAACAATCATTCTAAGCAAATCCAGAAGGAAGAAAAACATAAAGGTTTAATAAGCACAAAACCAACTATAAAGAAGAAAAGGGAGAAAGCATTAGCCAACAAACCGAGCTCAGCACAGAAAAGGACCAAAGAAACACCAACAACATGACAAAAAAAATAAAAATAAAATGACAGCAATCAATTCATACCTATCACTAATTACACTTAATGTGGATGGACTAAATGTACCTATCAAGGGAAAGAGAGTGGCAGACTGGATAAGAAAAGAAGACTAAGTTCTGCCAAGATGGCAGACTAGGCAGAAAGACTGCAGAGACCCTCTTCAACAAAGAAAAGGGAAACCAATTAACACAGACACAGAAGATAATCTTGGACCCCTGAGTCTTAAAGGGAAGGATATAGAAGTGGACTAAGCCCCAACTAGCAGAAGAATTTGCGTGAAAATACCAAAAAAAATGAGATATACGGAGCTGTGGTCTGGCAGTGATCCTGAGCGATCCCAAAGGCACAGACGGCTTGGAGATTCCTGAGTGTAGGTAGGACTTGAGAATTAACCTAAAAATCAGCCCTGCTAGCCAGGGACTGCATGGAGGACTGCTCCAGTGGCTGGGGAATAAACAGAGAAGGTGAAGAGAAAGGCGCGCTGAGCTGTGGACTTTTGCTGGTCAGGAGGACGCTGACATTTTGAGGGTCTAAAAGTGGCTTGACTATTTTGGATGTTTAAAGAGACAGTGCTCTCACAGATTCTCGGGACTTAAGAACACGTTCTACTTTCCAGCAACCCCAAGGACCCTCTGGACATACAAGACTGAAAAGGTACGACATTCCTCTTATACCCCACACCCGCTTGGTGAACGGAGGTGCGACCATCCCACACTGCCACTTACCTTCTGGGACACAGGAACTCCATCACGGTCTGTGTGCCCAGACAGAGCCTGGGTGTCCTGCCCTGTCCTCCACTGATTTTTTTTCTCTTTTTTTATGTCTCTCCTTTTTTCTTTTTCTTTTTTTCTTTTTTGCTTTCTTTTTTCTGGTCATTAGTTTGCTTGTATTTGTATTTGTATGTGTCTATTATTATTAATATTTTTGTCCCTGTTACTATTATTCTTAATCTTCCCCTCCCAGGTACTAGTTTTCAGCATTTTTCTTTTTCCTGTTCCTGGTTGAAATATTTTTTATTTTTAATTTAAGCTTTTTTTTATTTTTTTCTCCCATTTCTTCTCATGGTTAACCCTGTTCCTTGTATTTCCTTTTGCATTTTTCCCATTTTTTTTCCTTCAATATTCTTCTCAACTTTTTTTTCTCTAAATGCCCTATACCCAGATATTGCAGGTTTTCTTGTTTTTTCTTCTTCTTTTTCCCTTTTTTCTTTTTTTTTTTTTTTTTT
>NW_006922396.1:610220-624004 GCF_000298275.1 Orycteropus afer afer | reverse complement strand
CTCCTTGGAGAGAACAATCATTGAGAAAGAAGGGCTGCCTATGCACAGGGAGACAGCTCAGGGGGCAGTAGTCCATGGAGGGATGGACACTGGGAAGAGGTGACTGTGGGGAGGAAGTGGGAGGGGAGCTGTTGCATTGTGGTAAACTGTGGTCAATGACATTAGATAAAGTATATGTGAGCTGCTGTATGGAATGTGAATTTTCTCTGTAAATCTTCACCCAAATCACAATAATAAAAAAAAAGAAAAGAAGACTCATCAATATGCTACCTACAAGAGACCCACCTTAGACACAAAGATCAAAACAAATTAAGAGTTAAGTGATAGAAAAGAATATACCAAGCCAATGGAAACCAAAAAAGGGCAGGAGTAGCAATAATGATTTCTAATGAAATTGACATTAAGGTGAAAAACATCATAAGAGATAAGGAGGAACATTATATGATGTTGAAAGGGTCAATTGACAAAGAAGATGTTACGATAATAAATATTTATGCACCCAATGAAAGTGCTCCAAAATACGTGAAGCAAATATTAACTGAATTAAAAGGTATAACAGGTAACTGTACAATAGTAGTAGGAGACTTTAACACACCACTTTCAAAGAGGGACGGGTCAACTGGGAAAAAAACTCAACAAGAATACAGAAGAACTCAACAATACAATCAACCAACTGAACCTCATAGACATACAGAGCATTTCAGCCAACAAAAACACAATTCACATTCTTTTCCAGTGCACATGGATCCTTCTCCAGAATAGAACATAAGCTAGGACATAAAACAAGCCTCAATAAATTCAAAAGCATTAAAATACTGCAAAGCATCTTCTCAGACCACAATGCTTTAAAACTAGAAATTAATAATAGGAAAAGTAAGGAAAAAGCATCAAACATATGGAAGCTGAACAACTAACTGCTCAAAAACTACTGGGTAACAGAACAGATAAAAACTGAAATAAAAACATTCCTAGAAACTAATGAGAACGAAGATACATCACACCAAAACCTATCAGACACAGTGAAAGCAGTACTCAGAAGACAGTTTATAAAAATAAATGCATACATCAAAAAAGAGGAAAGAAACAAAATCAACACTCTAACTCATCAACTCCAACAACCAGAAATAGAACAATAAAAGAATCCTACAGTATCTAGAAGCAAGGAAATAATGAATATCAGAGTAGAAATAAATGAAATAGAAAATAAAAACCATAGAGAAAATCAACAAAACAAAGAGCTGGTTCTTCAAAAAGATTAATAAAATCAATAAACCACTGGCAGACTTAACAAAAGAAAAGAAAGAGAAGATCCAAATCACAAGAATTGTAAACAAAAATGGTGTCATCACAACACAGCCAACTGAAGTAAAAAAGATACTGACAGAATATTATGAAAAACTGTACACCGATAGATTTGAGAACCTAGAAAAGATGGACAAGTTTCTAGAATCACAAGACCTACCTAAACTATCCCACTCAGAGATAGAAAGCTTGAACAGACTCATAACAAGGAAAGAAACTGAACAGGTCATTAAAAAAAAAAAAAAAAAAACTTCCCACAAAACAAAGCCCTGGCCCTGATGGCTTCACTGGAGAATTCTACCAAATATTCAGAGGAGTTGACACCTATGCTACTCAAGCTATTCCAGAAAATAGAAAAAGATGAAGTACTCCTGAACTCATTTTATGAAGCAAGTACATAACACTAATACCAAAACCAGAGAAAGACACCACTAGAAAGGAAAACTACAGACCAATATCACTCATGAACATAGATGCAAAAACCTTTAACAAAATCCTGGCCTACAGAATCCAACAACATATAAAAAAAATCAATGCACTCGGACCAAGTGGAATTCATAGCAGGTTTACAAGGATGGTTTAACATCAGAAAATCAATCAATGTAATCCACCACATAAACAAACAAAGGAAAAGAACCATATGATTATATCTATTGATGCAAAAAAGGCATTGATAAAATCCAACATCCATTCCTGTTTAGAACTCTTAGCAAAATAGGGAAAGAAGGGACATTCCTCAACATAATAAAGGGTATATATGCAAAGCCAATGGCCAATATCATTATTAATGGAGAAAAACTCAAGGCATTTCCCTTATGAATGGGAACCAGACAAGGATGACCTCTATCACCACTTCTATTTAACATTGCATTGGAAGTCCTGGCCAGGGCAATAGGCAAGAAAGAGAAATAAAAGGCATACAAATTGGCAAAAATGAAGTAAAACTATCTCTATTTCCGGATAATATGATCCTGTACATAAAAAACCCAAGAGACTCAACAACAAAATTACTGGAACTAATAGAGAGGTTCAGGAAAGTGGCAGAATACAAGATTAACATACAAAAATCAGTTGGATTTCTCTACACCAGCAAGGAGTCCTCTGATAAAGAAATAAGGGAAACAATACCATTTACTATAGCTATGAATAAGACAAAATATCTAGGAATAAACCTCACCAGAGACACAAAAGACCTATACAGAAAAAACTATAAAACACTGCTACAAGAGACAACAAAGACACTACATAAATGCAAGAACCTACCTTGTTCATGGATAGGTAGACTAAACATTGTGAAAATGTCAATACTACCTAAAACAATCTACACATTTAATGCAATCCTGATCCAGATTTCAGCAAAATTTTTTAAGGACATGGAAAAACTAATTACTAATTTCATATGGAAAGGAAAGAGACCTCAGATAAGCAGAGCACTTCTCAAGAAGAAAAACAAAGTGGGAGGTTTCACACTCCCAGATCTTAAGAACTACTATACAGCCACAGTAGTCAAAACAGCATGGTATTGGTACAATGATAGACAGATAGACCAATGGAACAGAATCAAAAGTCCAGATATAGACTGATCCATCTATGGACAACTGATCTTTGACAGAGGTCCAAAACCCATTAAATGGGGAAGAGACAGCCTCTTTAACAAATGGTGCTGGAAAAACTGGATGTCCACTTGTAGAAAAATGAAACAAGACCCATACCTCACCCCATACACAAAAGCAAAGTCAAACTGGATCAAAGACTTAAAGATAAAACCCAAAACTACAAAATACATCAAAGATAATATAGGGGCAAATCTGGGAGCCCTAATTTATGGCATAAATAGACTGGCAAGCATAACCCAGAATGTGCAGGAGATAGAAGAGAAGCTAGATGATTGGGACCTTTTTAAAATTAAATTCTTGTGCGCATTGAAAGATTTCATCAAAAGGGTAAAAAGAGAACCTACAGATTGGGAGAAAATATTAATCTATGCCATATCTGATAAAGGACTTATCTCCAAAATCTATAGAAAACTTCAACACCTCAACACAAAAAAGACAAATAACCCAATTCATAAATGGGCAAAAGACTTGAACTGACACTTCACCAAATAAGATATACAGGCAGCCAACAAGCACATGAGAAATTGCTCACGATCATTACTCTTTAGAGAGATGCATCCCAAAACAACAATCAGATATCATCTCACCCCAGCCATAATAGCAAAGTTCAACAGATCAGAAAGTAACAAATGCTAGCGAGGTTGTGGAGAGATTGGAACTCTTGTACACTGCTGATGGGATTATAAAATGGAACAACTATTGTGGCAAATGGTATGGCATTTCCTTAAAGAACTGAAAATAGAATACCATTTGACCTAGCAATTCTATTACTAGGAATATATTCTAAAGAAGTTAGAGATAGCGCACAAACAGACATGTACTCCTATGTTCATCGCAGCACAATTCACCATAGCAAAGAGATGGAAACAACCTAAATGCCCATCAACAGATGAGTGGATAACCAAATTATGGTATATCCACACAATGGAATACTATGTCACATTAAAGAACAATGAGGGACACACGAATCATCTCACAATGTGGATGAACCTGGAGGACATTATGCTGAGAGAAATAAGTCAATCGCAGGACAAGTACTGTATGAGCCCATTACTGTAAAAAGACAGAGAAGAGTTTGCTTGGGAAAGGCAAATAACTTGGTAGGTTACCGGAATGAGGAGGGGAGGGGAGGGATTAATTTCGGGCTACTTGGGGCCTACACGCTGACATGGGTAGGGGGAGGGATATACAAGAAGCATATATGATGACCATAATAACATTAGGAAATGGGAGGACACTAAATTGTACACATAAGAGATAGATGACAGATGCTAACACCAACCAATGTGTCCACAATACCACATTGCCATTAACACCAAACACTAGGCTATACAGATAAACACTAAAACACCTGAGATGATCAGATGGGGGTCAGTGAAGAGAAGTATACTCTAGACCAAGGATAGGTTTAGCTGAGGCTAATCTTCCACAGACACCGGTGATTCAAAATACCTGCAGTCCTTACAGAAACAATAGAAGACAGACACAGAGTAATCCCTCACAAACAACCAGATACTATGGGAGAGATCCAATAGATCTACTGCCTCAGGATCATAGTACTGGGGACACCAGAATCAATTGGCATAACAAAATACATAAAAGTCTTGTTCCTCATCCTACATTGGTGAGTAGTGACTGGGGTCTTAAAAGCTTTCAAGCAGCCACCTAAGACACAGCTAATGGTCTCCTAGCATCGGAAGTGAAGAAGAATGCAAAAAAAGGGGGGGAGGCGGGGGCATTTAGAAGCAATCAGCCTTAGGACACGATGGCCCTTGAGACCAGAAGAACTAGATGGTGCCCGGCTACCAATGCCAACCACCCAGGAAGGGATCAAATCTGGAGATCCTGGATAAAGTGGGAGGGAAAACATGGAACAAAATCCAAAAACTCAATAACGACCAGAATTAATGGTCAGATGAAATCTGGTGAGACTCCCAATACTATGGCCCTGGAATACATTCTGTGCCTAGAATAAAACGCTCTCCCAGGGATGGGCTTTCAGCCCAATAGTTAACAAGATGTACATGCAGACCACTCAACCCAGGATGATGCACCCACATATTCTATGGGAATACATCCCTTAGAGCAATAGACCATGGGACAACAGAGGACCAACATTCAAATTGAGGAAATGCAGGACAAACAGGAGTGTATAAATATGAAGGGCACAGGGGGAAGGTTTAAGGGTAGGGAGGGGAGAAGACTGGGTTGGAGTTAGACATGGCGAATGAGAATGGAACTAAATGCATGTGTTACATTGAATGTAAAACAAGCTCTTAAAATAAATTTAAAAAGATTATTTAAAACAAGATTAAAAAGAAAGAGGAAAGAAAGAAAATCAACACTCTAACTCACCAATTCCAACAACTAGAAATAGAACAATGAAAGAATCCTACAGTATCTAGAAGTAAGGAAATAATAAAGATCAGAACAGAAATAACTGAAACAGAAAACAAACAAACAAAAACATACAGAAAATCAACAAAACAAAGGGCTGGTTCTTCAAAAAGATTAATAAAATCAATAAACAATTGGCAGATCTAACAAAAGAAAAGAAAGAGAAGATCCAAATCACAAGAACTGTAAATGAAAAGGGTGTCATCACAACAGAACCAACTGAAATAAAAAAGATACTGACAGAATATTATGAAAAACTACTCCAACAGATTTGAGAACCTAGAAGAGATGGACCTCAGGAACCTCAGGAATGGCAAGATATCCAGATGAAAAGGGGTGGGAGGCAAGGCTTAGCCCCAAGTCCCCTAGAGCCAGGAAAGGAATGAACCAGGAGTGGCCTCAGGGACCTCAGGAGCAGCAGGATATCCAGGTTAAAAGGGGTGGGAGGCAAGGCTAGGCCCCAAGCCCCCTAGAGCCAGGGAAGGGAGGGACCAGAAGCAGCCAGGAATAACAGAGTGGCAGGTTTCAGGTAGGAACTAGGTAAGAGGAGGGTGCAGAAGTTTCCAACAGCTAAGGGAGACAAACTTGTCTGTCAGTTTGTCATCCTGTGAAGCTTGTACGTTGTTGTGAGACTTGAGGCTGTGCCACTGGTGTTTAAGATGCCAGCAGAGTTGCACATGGTGCACCCGGTTTCAACACAGCTCACAGACTAAGACAGACTAGGAAGAAGGAGAGGGCTATCTACTTCTTAAACATTGGCCAGGGAAAACCTTATGAATAGCAGAGAAACACTGTCTGATACGTTACTGGGCAACTTTATGAATAGCTTGGAACTATTGTCCAATACAGTGCAGGAAGAAAAGCCCCTTGGGTTGGAAGGCACTCAAAACAGGACTGGGAAAAAGCTGCCTCATTAGAGTAGAACCAACCTTAATGATATGGATAAAGTAAGTCTTTCAGGACCTCCATGTGCTGATGTGGCATGACTCAAATTGAGGAGAAACAGCTACAAACATCCATTAATAATCAGAATATGGAATGTGCAAAGTATGAATCTAGGAAAATTGAGAGATGTCAAAAATGAAAGGGAACACATAAAGATTGATATCCTAGGCATTAGGGAGCTGAAAAGGACCAGTTTTGGCCATTTCAAATCAGACAACCATATGCTACTATGCTGGGAATGACAAATTGAACAGGAATGGCGTGGCATTCATCATCACAAAAGATGTTTCAAGATTTGGCCTGAAGTACAATGCTGTCAGTGATAGGATAATATCCATATGCCTACAAGGAAGACCAGTTAATATGACTATTATTCAAATTTATGCACCAACCACCAAAGCAAAAGATGAGGTAATTGAAGATTTTTATCAACTTCTGTAGTCTGAAATTGATCAAACATGCAATCAAGATGTGTTGCTTATCACTGATGATTGGAATGCAAAAGTTGGAAACAAAGAGAAAGCACCAGTAGTTGGAAAATTTGGCCTTGGTGACAGAAATAACACTGGAAATAGCATAATAGAATTTTGCAAGACCAAATACTTACTCATTGCAAATACCTTTTTCAACAACACAAACAGCAGCTACACAAGTGGACTTCACAAGACGGAGTACACTGGAATGAGATTGACTACCTGTGGCAAGAGGTGATGGAGAAACTCAATATCTTCAGCCAAAACCAGGCCAGGAGCTGATTGTGGAACAGACTATCAACTGCTCAGATGCAAGTTCAACTTGAAGACAACTAAAACAAGTCCACGAGAGGCAAAATATGATCTTGAATATATCCCTCCAGAATTTAGAGACCATCTAAAGAATAGATTTGATGCATTGAACACCAATGACCAAAAACCAGAAGAATTGTGGGATGATATCAAGAACATCATCCATGAAGAAAGCAAGAGGTCACTAAAAATACAAGAAAGATAGAAAAGGCCAAAATGGATGTCAGAAGAGACCCTGAAACTTGCCCTTGAGCAAAGAATAGCTAAAGCAAATGGAAGAAATGACAAGATAAAAGGGCTGAAAAGAAGATTTCAAAGAGCAGCTAGAGCAGACAAAGCCAATTACTATAATGAAATGTGCAAAGACCTGGAGTTAGAAAACCAAAAGGGAAGAACATGCTCGGCATTTCTCAAGCTGAAAGAACTGAGGAAAAAAATAAACCTCAAGTGGCAATATTGAAAGATTCTATGGGCAAAATATTGAATGATGCAGGAAGCATCAAAAGATGGAAGGAATACACAGAGTCATTGTACCAAAAAGAACTGGTTGATCTTCATCTATTTCAGGAGGTGGCATATGTTCAAGAGCCATCGCTATTGAGGGAAGAGGACGAAGCTGCACTGAGGGAATTGTCAAGTAACAAGGCTCCAGGAATTGACGGAATGCCCACTGAGAAGTTTCAACATATGGATGCCCTGCTGGAGCCACTCACTTGGTAATTCCAAGAGATTTGGAAGACAGCTACCTGGCCAACTGACTGGAAGAGATTCATATTTGTACCCATTGCAAAGAAAGGTGATCCCACACAATGTGGAAATTATCGAACAATATCATTAATATTGCATGCAAGTACAATCTTACTGTTGTTGTTGTTATGTGTCATCGAGTCAGACCCGACTCATAGCGAACCCTCCTTGGGTTTCCAAGGTGGAAGTAGATTGTCCCATCTTCCTTCCAAGGAGTGGCTGGTGGGTTTGAACCACCAGCCTTCTGATAAGCAGTCAAGTGCCCTAGACACTAAACTACCAGAACTCCCAAATCTTACTGAAGATAATTCAAAAACAGTTGCAGCAGTATATTGACAGAGAACTTCCAGAGGTGTAGGCTGTATTCAGAAGAGGACGTGGAACGAGGGATATCATTGCTGATGTCAGATGGATCTTGGCATAAAGTAAAGAATACCAGAAAGATATTTCCTTCTGTTTTATTGACTAGGCAAAAGCATTTGATTGTGTGGTTCATAACAAATTGTGGATAACATTAGAAGAATGGAGATTCCAGAACACTTAATTGTGCTCATAAGGAACCTGTACATAGACCAGGAGGCTGTCATTCAAACAGAAAAAAGGAACACTGCATGGTTTAAACTAAAGAAGGGTGTGTGTCAGGGTTTTATCCTTTCACCATACTTGTTCAATCTCTCTGCTGAGCAAATAATCCAAGAAGGTGGACTATATGAAGAAGAACATGGCATCATGATTGGAGGAAGAATCATTAACAACCTGTGATATGCTGACAACACAACTTTGCTTGCTGAAATAGAGGATGACTTGAAGTACTTACTGATGAATATTGAAGAATACAGTCTGCAGTATGGATTACATCTCATTATAAAGAAAACAAATCCTCTCAACTGGACATATAAGCTGCATTATAATAAATGCAGAAAAGATTGAAATTGTCAAAGAGTTCACATTGCTTGGTTCTACAATTGAGGCCAATGGAAGCAGCAGTCAGGACATCAGATGATGTATAGCACTGGGCAAATAGGCTGCAAAGGACCTCTTTCAAGGGCTGAAGAGCAAAGTTGTCTCCTTGAGGATTAAGGTACACCTGATACAAGCCATGGTATTTTCAATCACCTCATATGCATGTGAGAGATGGACAGTGAACAAGGAAGACAGAAGAAAAGTTGATGCTTTTGAGCTGTGGTGTTGGTGAAGAATGCTGAAAGACCATGGAAAGGTCTGTCCTGGAGGAAGTGCAGCCAGAATGCCCCTTGGAGGCAAGAATGGCCAGACTCCTTCTCACATATTTTGGTCATGTTGTCAGAAGGTACCATTCCCTGGAGAAGTATGTCATGCTTCATAAGGTGGAGGGTTGACAAAAGAGGGGAAGGCCCTCAATGAGGTGGATTGACACGGTGGTGGTAGTGATGGTCTGAAGTGTAGCAAGAATCATGGAGCTGACTCAGGACTGGGCAGTGTTTCATTCTGGAGACAACTCAATGGTACTTAACAACAACAACAGAAGAGATGGACAAGTTTCTAGAATCACAAGACTTACCTAAACTATCCCATTCAGAGATAGAAGACTTGAACAGACCTGTAACAAAAGAAGTAATTGAACAGGTTATAAAAACACTTCCCACAAAGAAAAGTCCTGGCCCTGATGGCTTCAATGGAGAATTTTATCAAATATTCTGAAAAGACTTGACACCTATGCTACTCAAGCTATTCTAGAACATAGAAAAAGATGGAGTACTCCCAAACTCACTTTATGAAGCAAGATAACACTACCAAAGCCAGGGAAAGGCACCACTAAAAAGGAAAACTACAGACAAATATCCCTCATGAACATAGATGCAAAAATCTTTAACAAAATCCTAGTCAACAGAATTCAACAACATATAAAAAAAGTAATACATCCAACCAAGTGGGATTAATACCAAATTTACAAGGGTGGTTCAAGATCAGAAAAACAATCAATGTAATACACCACATAAACAAAACAAAAGAAAAGAACTGTATGATTGTATCAATCAATGCAGAAAAGACATTGGATAAAATCCAACATCCATTCCTGTTCAGAACTCTCAGCAAAATAGGGATAGATAGTAAATTCCTCAACATAATCAAAGGTATATATGCAAAACCAATGGCCAACATCATTATTAATGGAGAAAAACTCAAGGCATTCTCCTTACTAATGGGAACCAGACAAGGATGCCCTCTATCACCACTTCTATTTAACATTGTATTGGAAGTCCTGGTGAAGGCAATAAGGCAAGAAAGAGAAATTAAAGGCATCCAAATTGGCAAATAGGAACTAAAACTATCTCTGTTTGTGGATGATATGAGCCTGTATATAAAAAACCCAAGGAACCAAAAAAAAAAAAAAAAAAAAAAACCCTACCAAAACTAATAGGGAGGTTCAGCAAAGTGGAAGGACACAAGGTCAACATACAAAAATCAGTTGGATTCCTCTACACCAACAGAGTCCTCTGATAAAGAAATAAGGGAACCAATACCATTTACTATAGCTACGAAAAGGATAAAATATATAGAAATGAACTTCACCAGAGACACAAAAGACCTATACAAAGAAAACTATAAAACACTACTACAAGAGACAACAAGGGCACGACCTTGTTCATGGATAGGTAGATTGAATATTATGAAAATGTCAATACTACCTAAAGCAATCTACACATTTAATGCAATTCCAATCCAGATTCCAGCAAAAAAAATTTAAGGACAATTACTAATTTCATATGGAAAGGAAAGAGACCTCGGATAAACAGAGCACTTCTGAAGAAAAAGAACAAAGAGGGAGATCTCACACTTCTGGATCTTAAGAACTACTGTACAGCCACAGTAGTCAAAACAGCATGGTATTGGTACAATGATAGACAGATAGACCAATGGAACAGAATCAAAAGTCCAGAAATAGACATCTATGGACAACTGATCATTGACAGAGGTCCAAAACCCATTAAATGGGGAAAGAGACAGCATCTTTAAAAAATGGTGCTGACAAAACTGGACATTCACTTGCAGAAAACTAAAACAAGACCCATACCTCACCTTATACAAAAAAGAAAAAAGTTGGATCAAAGTCTTAAAGTAAAACCCAAAACTATAAAATTTATCAAAGATAAATAGGGGCAAATCTAGGAGCCCTAATTTATGGCATAAATAGACTATCAAGCATAACCCAGAATGCACAGGAGGTAGCAGAGAAGCTAGATGACTGGGACCTTGTAAAAATTAAATTCTTATGTGCATCAAAAGATTTCATCAAAAGGGTAAAAAGAGAACCCTTTTTCCCTGGTGGTAGGACCTAAGAATTAGCCTATTCTATTAAGAGAAAATATTTGTCTATGACATACCTGATAAAGGACTTATCTCCAAAATCTATAGAAGACTTCAACACCTCAACACCAAAAAGACAAATAACCCAATTCACAAATGGGCAAAGGACTTGAACAGACATTTCACAAAACAAGATATACAGGCAACCAACAAACACATGAGAAATTGCTCTCAATCATTACTCGTTAGAGAGATCCAAATCAAAACAACGATGAGATATCATTTCTCCCCAGCAATAACAGCAAAGTTCAACAGGTCAGAAAATAACAAATGCTGGTGAGGTTGTGGAGAGATTGGAACTCTTGTGCATTGCTGGTGGGATTGTAAAATGGTACGACCATTGTGGAAAATGTTATGGCATTTCCTTAAAAAACTGAAAATAAAAGTACCATTTGACCCAGCAATTCCATTACTAGGAATATATCCTAAAGAGGTGAGAGATAGTGCACAAACAGACATTTGTACTCCTATGTTCATCGCAGCACAATTCACTATAGCAAACAGTTAGAAACAACCTAAATGCCCATCAGCGCATGAGTGGATAACCAAATTATGGCACATGCACACAATGGAATATTATGCTACATTAAAGAACAATGAGGAATATATGAATCATCTCACAAAGTAGATAACCCTGAAGGGCATTATGCTGAGTGAAAAAAGTCAATCACAGAAAGACAAGTACTTTATGAGCCGATTACTGTAAAAAGACAAAGAAGGGTTTGCTTGGGAAAGGGAACTCACTTTGTAGGTTACCAAAATGGGGAAGGAAGGGGAGGGATTAATTTCAGGCTAGTTGGGGAGGGATATACGGAAAGGGTTTGTGACCACCATGATAACATTAGGAAATGGAGGACACCAAATTATGCACATAAGAGATAGACGACAGATGCTAATACCAACCAATGTGTCCACAATACTGCATTGCCATTAACACCAAACACCAAGCTACAGATAAACACATAAACACCTGCGAGGATCAGATCAGGGTCAGTGAACAGGAGTATACTCCAGACTCAGGATAGATTCAGCTGAGGTTAATCTTGCACATACACCAGTGATACAAAATACCTGCCATCCTTACAGAAACAATAGAAGACAGACACAGAGTAATCCCTCACAGATACCCAGACACTATGGGAGAGAGATCCAATAGATCTGCCATCTCAGGATGATAGTACTAGGGGACACCAGACTCAATTGGCACAATAAAATACATAAAAGTCTCATTCCTCATCCTAATTGGTGAGTAGTGACTGGGGTCTTAAAAGCTTTCAAGCGGCCATCTAAGATGCACTTAATTGTCTACTAGTGTTGGAAGCGAAGAAGAATGCAAAAAGAACAAGGGTATTTGGAAGCAATCAGCCCAAGGACATCATGGTCCTTGAGACAAGAAGAACTAGATAATGCCTGGCTACCATTGCCAACCACTCAGGAAAGGATCAAATCTGGAGATCTTTGATAGAGTGGGAGGAAAAATGTGGAGTAAAATCCAAAAACTCAATAATGACCAGAATTACTGGTCAGATGGAGTCTGATGAGACCTCCAATAGTATGGCCCTGGAATACATTCTACACCTGGAATATAATTCACTCCTAGGGGCTGGCTTTCAGCCCAATTGTTAACAAGATGTACATGCAGACCACTCAACCTAGGATGACGCAACCACATACTCTATGGTAATACATCCCTTAGAGCAATAGACCATGGGGCACCAGAGGACCAACATTCAAATTGAGGAAATGCAGGACAACAGGATTGCATAAATATGAGGGGCACAAGGGCAGGGTTACTGGGTAAGGAGGGGAGGAGGCTGGGTTAAGGTTGGACGTGATAAATGGGGAGTGAAACTAAATGTACACATAACGTTGAATGTAAAACAAACTCTTAAAATAAAAATAAAATGTAAAAAAAAAAAGAAATTCCGGTCAGATGGCAGAATAGGCAGAAAGACTGCATAGACCCTGTTCAACAAAGAAAAGGGGAACTAATTAACACAGATACAGAAGATAATCCTGGACCCCTGAACCTTGAAGGGAAAGATATAGAAGTAGACTAAACTCCAACCAGCAGAGGAATTTGCATGAAAATACCAAAGAAGGAGACATACAGAGCTGCAGTCTGGCAGTGATCCTGATGGCACAGTTTGGATATGGGCAAGTGGTGGTAGGACCTAAGAATTAACCTAAAAATCAGCCCTGCTAGTCAGGGACTGCACAGAGGGCTGCTTTGGTGACTGGGGAATAAAAGGTGAAGCAGCAGTGAAGAGGAAGGCGAACAGAGCTGTGGACTTTTGCCTGTCTGGAGGGCGTCGCAATTTTGAATGTTTACAAGCAGCTTGACCATTTTGGATATTTAAAGTGACAGCATTCTCCCAGACTCCAGGTAATTAAGAACACACTCCACTTGCTGGGAACCGCAAAGACACCCCGGATGCACGGACTACTGAAAAGGTGTGACATTCCCCTCATTACTCTTATATCTCATACCCTCTTGGCGAATGGAGGTGAGGCCACCCTCACTCCCACTCACCTTCTAGGCTGACAGGAATTCCATCCCAGTCCGTGTGCTCCAAGAGAGCCTGGGTGGCCTGCCCTGCCTTGTTCAGATTATTTTCTTTTTCTTTCTTCTTTTAATTTGTTT
>NW_006922396.1:599199-607240 GCF_000298275.1 Orycteropus afer afer | reverse complement strand
ATGCCTTTGCATAGTCAATAAAGCACAAATAAACATCTTTCTGGTATTCTTTGCCTTGAGCCAAGATCCATCTGACAGAAACTGTGATATCCCTTGTTCCACGCCCTCTTCTGAATCCAGCTTGCACCTCTGTAAGTTCTCTGTCAATACACTGCTGCAACCACTTTTGAATTATCTTCAGTAGGATCTTACTTGCATGCGATAATAATGATATTGTTTGGTAATTTCCACATTCTGTAGGATCATCTTTCTTTGGAATGGGTACAAATATGGATCTCTTCCAGTCAGTTAGCCAGGAAGCTGGCTTCCAAATCTCTTGGCATAAACGAGTGAGTGCCTACAGTGTGGCATCCGTTTGTTCAAATATCTCAATGGATATTCCATCAATTCCCAGAACATTGTTCTTCACCAATTCCTTCATTGCAGCTTCAACTTCCTTCTTCAGTACCATTGGTTCTAGATCATATGCCACCTCCTGAAATGGATGGAGATTGACCAATTCTTTTTGGTACTGTGACTCTGTGTATTCCTTCCATCTTCTTTTGATATTTACTGCATCATTCAATATTTTGCCCATAGAATCTTTCAATATTGCACCTCAATTTTTCCTCAGTTTTTTCAGTTTGAGAAATGCTGAGCATGTTCTTCCCTTTTCGTTTTCTAACTCCAGGTCTTTGCATATTTCATAATAGTAAGTGGCTTTGTCTCTCGAGCTGCTCTTTGAAATCTTAGGTTCAGCTCTTTTATCTTGTCATTTCTTCCATTTGCTTTAGCTACTCTCTCAAGTTTCAGAGTCTCTTCTGTCATCCATTTTGGTCTTCTCTTCTTTTGTTGTATTTTTAGTGACCTCTTGCTTTCTTCATGGGTGTGCTCTTGATGTCATCCCACAATTCTTCTGGTTTTTGGTTATTATTGGTGTTCTATGCATCAAATCTGTTCTTTAGATAATCTCTAAATTCAGGAGGGATATATTCAAGATCATATTTGGCTCTCGTGGACTTGTTTTAATTGTCTTTAACTTCAAGTTGAACTTGCATATGAGCAGTTGATGGTCTGTTCCACAATCAGCTCCTGCTTGGTTTTGGCTGAATATATTGAGCTTCTCCATCACCTCTTGCCACAGATGTAGTCAATCTGACTACATCTGATTCCTGTGTGTTCCATCTGGTGAAGTCCACGTGTACAGCCACCATTTGTGTTGTTGAAAAATGGTGTTTGCAATGAACAAGTCATTGGTCTTACAAAGTTCTACCATGCGAGTTCCAGCATTTTTTCTGTCACCAAGGCCAAATTTTCCAACTACTGGTGATTCTTCTTTGTTTCCAACTTTTGCATTCCACTCATCAGTGATAATTAACACATCCTGATTGCATGTTCGGTCAATTTCTGACTGCAGAAGTTGATAAATATCTTCATTTTCCTCATCTTTGGCTTTGGTTGTTGATTCATATAATTGAATAATAGTCATATTAATGGGTCTTCCTTGTAGGTGTATGGATATTATCCTACCACTGACAGCATTTTACCTCAGGACAGATCGTGAAACATCCTTTGTGATGATGAATGTCGCGCCATTCCTCTTTAAACTGTCATCCCCGTCATAGTAGATCATATGGTTGTCTGATAAAAATTGGCCAAAACCAGTCCATTTCAGCTTTCTAATGCCTAGGATATCCATCTTTATGTGTTCCATTTCATTTTTGACAACTTCCAATTTTCCTAGATTCATACTTTGTACATTCCATGTTCTGATGATTAATAGATGTTTGCCGCTGTTTCTCCTCAATTTGAGTGGTGCCACATCAGCAAATGGAGGTCTCGAAATCTTTACCTTATCCATATGAGTAAGGCTGACTTTACTCTGATAATGCAGCTCTTGCCCAGTCCTACTTTGAGAGCTCTCTAAGCTAAGTGACTCATTTTCCTCCTCTGTATTGGGCAATATTTTTGGACTATTCATAAAGTTGTGCATTAATGTATCAGACAGTGTTTCTCTGCTATTCATAAGGTTTTCCCTGGCCGATTCTTTGAGAAGTGGATGGCCTCCTCCTTCTTCCTAGTCTGTCTCAGTCTGCAAGCCAGGCTGATACTTATGCAACAGGTGCACCTCACTGGGTTAATCACCAGTCATACAGCCTCACAGCTCACAGCAACATGTCACCACAGTAGGACAAACCGACAGACAAGTTTATCTCCCTTAGCTGTTGGAAACCTCTCCAACCATCCTTACCTGGGTCCCTGTGGCTGACTCCTCAATCTGTTCTGGTCCCCTTTGCCTTTTCTGTCCTCTCCCTGCCTTCCTGCCTCGCTGCTTGCAGCGTGTGGCCTGGTTTCCCTCTCCTCACCTGGATCCCTGTTGCTGACTCCTCAATCTGTTCCAGTCTTCTTTCAGTCACTTTAAGTGTCCAAAATGGCCACCACTTGTAGACATTCAAAATGGCTGTGCCCTCGGTCACTTTAAATATCCAAGATGGCTGCCACTTGTAAACAATCAAAATGGCTGTGCCCTCTGGACAGCAGAACATCCACAGCTCAGGCTGTCTCCCTCCTTACAGTTTCCCTTCCTAGTCATAGGCCACCAGATCAGTTGTCCCTGTAGCCCTTGGTGACCAGAACTGATCTTTAGGTCAATTCTCAGGTCCCAACACCACTTGGAAATATTCAGGCTTTTGGTCTTGTCAGAGTAGCTAACAGTCTGCGCCTCCAACCATCTCTGTACTCAATGTTTTCATTCAGGTTTTTCCAATCATTGGTGCCTAATCCACTTCTGTATAGTTCCTTTCAAAGCTCAGGGTTCCAGGATTATCTTCTGTATCTCTGTCAATTTATCTTTCTTTTTCCCATTGAAGAGGGTCTGCATCTCCTGTCTGCCTACTCCTCCATCTTACTGGAAGTCCATGAACCTTTGTAATGACAGCAAAATGATGATTAATTTATCATGTTCCTTCCCCCTTTATCCTCCTTCTCAGTAACCTTGAAAACCACTTTTACGGGTCAAATTCTGTTCCTTCAATATATTTATTGAAATCCTGGCCATATTCTGTTATGATTTAATCATGAGATTACAAACAAATGACTATGTAATGTAATGTATTTATCTTCCATAATGCAATCTAATACAAGGTAATCTATCAATCAGTTGGGGTAATACCACTGATTGTTCAGCTGACTGAACTGTGGGACACACTGAACCAACACTTCAGCTGGTTATTAAGTAGCAGCCTTATTCGCTTAGGATTATCTCTTGCTTGCCAGCTAAGAAAGGAGCTTTGGTGGTGCAGTGGTTAAGGTATGTGGCTGCTCACCAGAAGGCAGGTGGTTCAAACCACCAGATGCTCCATGGAGGAAGATGAGGCAGTCTACTTCTGTAAAGATTTGGACACTCAGCCATGGGGTAGTCATTGGACTTCACTGCACTGGTTTCTTAATCTGTAAAACAGGACTAACAACCTGTGTTCATGAGTTGTTGTGAAACACACCTGACAACCAAGCTCCAGGGAAGCCTGGCTCCACTTCCCCACATACTAGTGAACTCTCATGCTGCTTGATGGAAGGACTTGGACAGGCATACAAATAGGTGGAGACAGGGTGGACAGGTGGATAAAGGGTCTTCTGTAGCCCACCTTCAAAAACCCATTTCAGGCCACATTGCCAAGTAGGCTGGTTGGCATGACCTCTTGGTCAAACTGTCTCCCCTGATATGGGGGTTTTATATACTTTACTTTCTAGAAGTGGATCCATCAGTTCATCTATTTGTAAACAAAGTAATAAGCAGTCTCAGCCCTCAGCACTTCCAATTTCACATCACTAAACTACTGTATTCTGAAGACATGGCCCAAACATACTCTACCTAAATACTGCAGAACAAGAGAAGTAGTGTACTTGCAGTGATTATGCATCCACTCTGTTTCCATGTAGAAACTAGAGCAAGGGCACCAGGTAGTCAGAGGGTGGTATTTTCAATGGCTGATTTTTCTAACAAGAACTCTGGTAGCATAGTGCCTAAGGCATTTGACTGCTAACCAGAAGGCTGGCACACATAAACCACCAGGCTTTTCTTCCAAGGTAGTTCTGGAACTTCCAACCTTTCTGTTATCAGACAATCACATTAACAATTTGCACATTTTCTTGTTGTTACGTGCCTTCTAGTTAATTCCAACTCATAGAAACCCCATTTCAGAGTAGAATTTAGGCCATAAGGTTTTCCTGGCTGTAATCTTCATAGAACCAGATCACTAGTTCTTTCTCTCACAGAGCCTTTGATTGGGATCCAACTGCCCATCTTCTGGTAGAAGCTGAATGCTTAACCATTTGTGCTTTCAGAGATACTTGTTTGCACCTTTAAGAGATACAAATCAAAACCATAATGAGATATCACTTCACCTCAACCAGGATAGCTAAGATTTAAAAAAAAAAAAAAAAGGAAATAACAATTATTGGTTGTTGTTGTTGTTATTTGCCGTCGAGTCGGCCCCGACTCATAGTGACCCCTCCTTGGGTTTCCGAGGCAGTATCACTACGGATGTAGGATTGCCCAACCTTCCTTCCGAGGAGTGGCTGCTGGGTTTGAACCGCCAGCCTTCTGGTGAGTAGTCAAGTGCCTTAGGCACTATGCTACCAGAGCTCCTAATTAGGAAGTGGATAAAGTGGAACTCTCAGGCATTGCTGGTGGGAATGCAAAATTGTATAGTACTGTGGAAAAGAGTTTGTTAGTTCCTAAAAATGTTGAACAGAGAACTAGCATACCAGCAATTCCAGTTAAGAGACTTGAAAGCAGCAATGCAAACAAACACAGGTAAACCAATGTTCATTGCAGCTCTAGTCACAATGTTGTTGTTGTTGTATGCCATCGAGTCAGCCCCAACTCATAGCAACCCCTCCTTGGGTTTCCGAGATGGTATCACTATGGAAGTAGATTGCCCACCCTTCCTTCCAAGGAGTGGCTGGTGGGTTTAAACTGCCAGCCTTCTGGGTAGCAGTCACGTGCCTTAGGCACTGTGCTACCAGAGCTTACTAGCTTCAGGGAATGTGTTTGGTTTAAATTTAAAGATTATCTCATGCTAATAGTTTGGGGATTTCATCCAGCCTCCCATGGCTCCATGATGTCTGGATGCCATGAGAATTTGACATTCTATTCTGTATTTTATCCCTTTTGATTAGGATTCTTCTATACAATATTTGTATATGACTCAACGGCACCTAACAACAACATACAATATTCGATCCAAACATTCAGTAATGGTAGCCATTATGCACCATCCAGTTCTTCTGGTCTCATTACAAAGGAGGCAATTCTTTGTGGAGGCAATTAACCATACCTTCCATTTTTTCCTGACTCTGTTTCTTCCCATCTTCCTCCAAATGAATAGAGACCAATTGTTTTGTGGCTGTTTTTCTTATATAAATTCTCCTTGGTTTGTTGCACATCATTGGTCAATTATATATATATAACAGTTGATTTTGATATTTTGATGAGTTTTGGCTGTGTTCTCATTGCTTTTATGAATTTTCAGAGGTTTTTACTCTGACATTCCAGAAGTCCTTTCTCCCTTTGACTATTTCTCCACACTAAAAATTAAAATGCATTACCTCTGAGTCTATCCTGGTTCATGGTAACCCCATGTGTACCAGGGTAGAACTGCTCCATAGGGTTTTCTTGACTGTAATCTGTACAGAAGCAGGTTGTGAGAACTTTATTCTGCATTAGCGGTTGAGCACAAACAATTTGTACCACCAAGGAAACTTATCACCCACACAAGCAGTATTTGAAGTGCTCAGTGACAACATAGGGTCTCATAATGACTGTATGAATAGTATACATACAGAAATTTTCCATCATTGCAAAAAGTTCTCCTTGTCATGGCCTAGAAGTAAGGAACCTAGGACCAAGTTCTACAAATCCAGAGATGTTTGTTTAACCCTTGTCTTTCCAGATCTCTTCCCCACAGTATGACTTTTCACCCTTGACTTGAAGACTGAACAGAAGCATCATCTGTGAGGAATTTCTGCAGCTGACCCAGAATGGTACCCAGCTACAGAACTTCATCCTGGACATGAATGTGGATGCTAAGACCCCTGTTCATTTGGAGCTGTTGGGTAAATTGTGTTTGGCTCATATACCCTGGGCCTTCCCTGGGAATCTGAAGGGCTGAGATGGGTCAGCATTTAACTTACCTACACCAGCAGGAGGCAGCATGTTCCCCAGGCTTGATCTTTCATTGAAGGAAAGAAAGGAGATTCCTGAGTAGATCACATGGTTTTCATACAACTACAAGAAAAAGGTGTGTGGGGGGGGTCAGAAGATGACATCATATCTATAACCCCACATTTGTTCCCTCTGCCAAATTAATCCCTGAGTAACTAGGTGAAGCAGATAGAAATAGCGATACTGCAGTTATGAACAACTAAGGAGAAGATAAAGTACCTGATCTCATGAAGGCAGAGAAAAAGAGCAGATTAAACAACTGGGAAAAACAAACAAACCTGCCTAGCCGACGGCAATGGAGATAGAGATTGAAACGGAGAGAACTCATAAAAAATACAAAAGAGGTCAGCGGAGGGAAGGAAATAACAACAATAACAAACATCACGGAACCCACAGAGGCATTGAGGACTCAGAATACCCACACTGGGAGTTTTTGGTGACAACCTTGGGCGCTGAGTGAGGACGACAATCTTACTGGGAAATGGGTCAAGAGCTCCCTTGGCTTGGACTGCCACAGAGTCCAGAAAGCAGTGAGAGAAAGGGAGAAACTCCCTCCGGGTGGGTGGAGCCACAGAGTGAGTGCACTGCAGTGGGCTGGAGTTCAACTCCTCCACAACCCCTTTCAGCACAGAGTGGGCCAGGGTACTGGGTTTTTGCTGCATCTTGATCCAAGCAGTAAGTAGTGGCCCTCTACCAATTCAGGTCTCTGTTGATTTTGAACTGTGGGTCTTTGATTGACAGTAGGACATCATCATTAGTAGACACCTCAGAAAGACACAAACTACCTTGCCTGTGCCTGTTCACTGACTGAACTGTCTTGCCCAAACTTAGAAAATTCCTTTTACCTTTCTGTCCAGGGTCTCACTTCTGGTGCCTTTTCTTTTTCTTTCTTCCACTTCTCCCCTGCCTCATCCAATAAAAGGAACACATTAAACCTCCACCAGGCAACAGGAGTTATTACACTGAACACCTTACCCAATAGACAGGTAATGCCAATAACTCCTGAGCCACAGAATCACTGACAGACAGTGGACAACATCTGCTCATCCCAACTCCAAATCCTCTTCATGACTAACAGAGACCTGCACCCATATCCCCACCAGTGATTCCACCAACACAGAGAGAACTGGGGAGCTACCCAGTATAGCCAAGTAAATAGCCAAAAAAAAAGTATGCCTGATCCACACTTTCAGATATAGTAAAGCAAAATCAGGGTGAAACAAATCAATACATAACTAACAATTAAAGACAACAATGTCAAAATATCTAGGAAACAACAGACAACCTCAAACCAACCAAACAAAACAAAAAAAAAAAAACAGGACAAGACAATAGAAATAAAAGCCCAAGCTAAAGAATTATCTATCATGGAAGAAGAATAAGCCATAGAACTATCTGAGAAGGAATTCAGAAGGACTATAGGGTCCTATAAAGCTCAAGGTAACTATAAACAGAAACAACAAGGAGACAGGCAGCACCCTGGAAGAATTCAAGGAAACCATTTAAGAACAAAGTACAATAAATATACAATTAGAACTCATACAAAAACAACAATTAGAAATCCATAAGATGAACACTAAAATTACAGAGATAGACACCACAGTAGAATGACAAAAAAAAGTAGACTAGGCAGGAAGTCAAGATGGCGGACTAGGCACAAGGACTGCACAGACGCTCTTCAACAAAGAAAAGGCAAACCAATGAACACAGACACAGAAAATAATCTTGGACCCCTGAGCCTTGAAAGGAAGGATACAAAAGTGGACTAAACCCCAACTAGCAGAAGAATTTGCGTGAAAATACCAAAAAAGGAGACACACGGAGCTGAGGTCTGGC
>NW_006922396.1:588638-595239 GCF_000298275.1 Orycteropus afer afer | reverse complement strand
AAATAAAAATTAATTAATTAAAAAAAAAAAAAAGTAGACTAGAACTGGCTAAAGAATGCATTTCCCAAATAGAAGACAAATCCCTCGATGCCAGCATATATGAAGAAAAATCAGAACAAAGATTTAAGAGAAATGAAGAGAACCTAAGAATTATATTGGATGACATGAAAAGAAATGACATATTCCTGATTGGAATCACAGAACAAGAGGCTACAAAAAAAAAAGAAGAAGAAGAAGAAAAACACTGAGAAAATTGTCAGACTTGCTAACAGAAAATTTCCCCATTATCATGAAGGAAGAAAAGATATCTGTCCAAGAAGCTCAACAAACCTCATACAGGATGGATCCCATGAGGAAGTCACCAAGACATATCATAATCAAAGTCTCCAAAACCAAAGACAAAGAAAAAGTCTTGGGAGCAGCTCGAGGAAAATGAAATGTCACCTACAATGGACAACCAATAAGACTAAGTTCTGATTTGTCAGCAGAAACCATGCAGACAAGAAGGCAATGGGATGACACATATAAAACCTTGAAGGAAAAGAAATTCCAACCAAGTATTCTGTGTTGTTGTTACATGCTGTTGAATCATCTCTGACTCATAGTGACCCTGCACACAGCAGAATGAAACACTGCCCGGTCTTGTGCCAGCCTTATGATCCTTGCTATACCTGAGCCCATCATTGCAGCTACTGTGTCTGTCCATCTCATTGAGGGCCTTCCTCTTCTTTGTTGACCCTCCACTTTAACAAGCATGATATCTTTCTCCAGGGAATGGTTCCTTCTGACAGTATGACCAAAGTAGGTGAGAAGAGGTCTGGCCATTCTTGCTTCCAAGGCTGCACTTCTTCCAGGACAGATTTGTTAGTCCTTTTAGCACACCATGGTACTCTTAGCATTCTTCTCAAACACCACAGCTTAAAAACCTCAATTCTTCTTTGGTCTTCCTTATTCATTGTCCAGCTCTCACATTCATAAGAGGCAATTGAAAATACCATGGCTTGGGTTAGGTACACCTTAAACTTCAAAAAGACATCTTTGCTCTTCATCACTTGAAAGAGGTCTTTTGCAGTAGATTTGCCCAATGCAATATGTTGTCTGATGTCTTGACTGCTGCTTGCATTGGTGGTGATTGTAGAACCAAGTAATATGAAATCCTTGACAACTTCGACCTTTTCTCCATCCACCATGAAGTTGTTTATTGGACCATTTGTGAGGATTTTTGTTTTCTTTATATTGAGGTGTGATCCACACTGCAGATGGTATTCTTTTATCTTCATCAGTAAGTACTTCAAGTAATCCTCACTGTCAGTAAGCAAAGTTGTGTCATCTGCATATCACAGGTTCTTAATGAGTCTTCCTCCAATCCTGATGCCATGTTCTTCTTCACCTTCTTGATTTTGAACCATGCAGTATCCCCTTGTTCTGTACAAACGACAGCCTCCTGGTCTATGTACAGGTTCCTCATAAGTAAAATTAAGTGTTCTGGAATTCCCATTCTTCTCAATGTTATCCAAAATTTGTTATGATCCACAAAATTGAATGCTTTTGCATAGTCAATAAAACACAAGTAAACATTTTTCTGGTATTCTTTGCTTTCAGCTAAGATCCAGCTGATATCTGCAATGATATCCCTTGTTCCACATCCTCTTCTGAATCCACCTTGCATTTCTGGAAGCTCTCTGTCAATATACTTCTGTAACAACTTTTTAAATTATCTTCAGCAAGGTTTTATTTGCATGTGATATTAATGATATTGTTCGATAATTTCCACATTGTGTGGGATCACCTTTCTTTGGAATGGGTACAAATATGGATCTCTTCCTGTCAGTTGGCCAGGTAGCGGCCTTCCAAATCTCTTGGCATAGCCAAGTGAGTGCCTCCAGCAGGGCATCCATTTGTTGAAATATCTCAGTGGATATTCTGGCAACTCCTGGAGCCTTGTTCTTCACCAATTCCTTCAGTGAAGCTTCAACTTCTTCCTTCAAACCACTGGTTCTTGAATATATGCCAACTCCTGAAATGGATGAACATTGACCAATTCTTTTTGGTACAGTTACTCTGTATTCCTTCCATCATCTTTTGATGCTTCTTGCATCATTCAGTATTTTGCACACAGAATCTTTCAATATTGCAACTCGAGGCTTAAATTTTTCTTCAGTTCTTTCAGCTTGAGAAATGCTGAGTGTGTTCTTCCCCTTTGGTTTTCTAACTCCAGGTCTTTGCACATTTCATTATAGTAATTGGCTTTGTCTGCTCGAGCTGCTCTGAAATCTGTTCAGCTGTTTTATCTTGTCATTTCTTCCATTTACTTTACCTACTCTCCACTCTAGTGCAAGTTTCAGAGTTTCTTCTGACATCCATTTTGGTCTTTTCTTCCTTTCTCATCTTTTTAATGACCTCTTGCTTTTTTCATGGATGATGTTTTTGGTGTCATCCCATAATTTCTCTGGATTTCAACCATTGGTGTTCAATGCATCAAATCTATTCTTTAAATGGTCTCTAAATTCAGGAGGGATATTATCAAGGCAATATTTTGGCTCTTGTGGATTTGTTTTAATTGTCTTCAACTTCAACTTGAACATGCCTATGAGCAGTTGATGGTCTGTTCCACAATCAGCCCTGGCCTTGTTTTCTTTTCTTTCTTTCTTTCTTTTTTTTTAAATTGTGCTTTAGGTGCAATTTTACAGAGCAGAGTTTGTTTTACATTCAACATTACATGTACATTTAGTTTTGCTCCCCATTTACCATCCCCAACCCTAACCCAATCTCCTCCCCTCCCTACCTAGTAACCCTCCCCCCAATACCCCTCATAGTTGTGCACTCCTGTTTATCCACATTTCCTCCATGCAAATGTTGCCCCTCTGATGACCAGTAGTCAATTGGTCCAAGGGATGCATTTCCATAGAGTATGTGGGTGCATCACCCTTGGTTGAGTGGTCTGTGTGTACATCTTGTTTACTATTGGGCTGAGAGCCATCCCCTAGGAGTGTTTTATTCCAGGCCCAGAATGTATCCCAGGGCCATAGTATTGGGAGTCTCACCAGACTCCATCTGACCAGTAATGCTGGCCATTATTGAGTTTTTGGATTTTGTTCCACGTTTTTCCTCCCACTCTATCCAGAATTGACCCCTTCCTGAGTGGTTGGAATTGGTAGCCAGGCACCATCCAGTTCTTCTGGTCTCAAGGACCATCATGTCCTAGGGTTGATTGCTTCCAAATTCCCTTGCTTGTTTGTTTGTTTGTTTTGCACTCTTCTTTGCTTCCAATGATAGGAGACCATTAGGTGCATCTTAGATGGTCCCTTGAAAGCTTTTAAGACTCCAGTCACTACTCAACCAATGTAGGATGAGGAACAAGACTTTTATGTATTTTGTTTTGCCAATTGAATCTGATGTCCCCCAATACTACAGTCCTGAGTCGGTAGATCAGTTGGATCTCTCTCCCACAGTGTTCAGCTGTCTGTGAAGGATTACTCTGTGTCTGTCTTCTGTTGTTTCTGTCAGGATTGATGGTATTTTGTATCACTGGTATTTGTGCAAGATTAGCCTCCACTGATTCTATCCTTGTTAATGGTAATGCAGTATTGTGAATATGCTGGTTGGTATTAGCATCTGCCATCTATATCTTATGTGCACAATTCGGTGTCCTCCCTTTTCCTGATGCTATCATGGTGATCACAGATTCTTTCTATTCCATTCCTCCCCTTACCCGTGTCAGTGTGTGGCCCCCAACTAGCCTGAAATTAATCCCTCCTCTTCCCTCCCCACCCTGGTAATCTACAAAGTGAGTTCCCTTTCTCAACCAAACCCTTCTTTGTGTTTTTACAGTAATGCGCTCATAGAGTATTTGTCCTACTGAGATTGACTTATTTCACTCAGCATAATGTCCTCCAGGTTCATCCACATTGTGAGATGATTTGCATATCCCTCATTGTTCTTTTTTTCTTTTTTTAGTCAAATTTTAATTCATAGTGACCCTGTAGGACAGAGCAGAAGCCCCTCATAGGGGTTCCAAAACTTCAAATCTTTTTTTTTTTTTTAAGAGCTTGTTTTACTTTCAAAGTCACGTGTACATTCAGTTTCATTCCCCATTCACCATGTCTGACCCTAACCCAGTCTCCTCCCCTCCCTACCCTGCAACACTCCCCCTGTGCCCCTCATAATTATGCACTCCTGTTTGTCTTGCATTTCCTCAGTTTGAATGTTAGTCCTTTGGGGTCCCATGTCTATTGCTTTAAGGGATGTATTACCATTGAGTGTGTGGGTGCGGCATCCTAGGTTGAGAGGTCTGCGTGTACATATTGTTAACTATTGGGCTGAGAGCCCGCCCCGGGGGTGAGTTTTATTCCAGGTGCCAAATGTGTTTCAGGGCCATAGTATTGGGATTCTCCCCAGACTTCATCTGACCAGTAATTCTGGTCATTATTGAGTTTTTGGATTATGTTCCACACTTTCCTTCCCACTCTATCCAGGATCTCCAGATTTGATCTTTTCCGGAGCGGTTGGCATTAGTAGCTGGGCACCATCTGGTTCTTCTGGTCTTTGAGGGCCATTTTTTTTGTGTGCGTTCTTCTTCACTTCCGACACTAGGAGACCATTAGCTGCATCCTAGGTGGCTGCTTGAAAAGCCTTTAAGACCCCAGTCGCTTCTCACCAATGTAAGATGTGGAGCTTTTATATATTTTGTTGTGCCAATTGAGTCAGTGTACCCCAGTACTATGGTCCTGAGGTAGTAGCTCTACTGGATCTCTATCCCATAGTGTTGGGATGTCTGTGACAGACTGCTCTGTGCCTGTCTTCTATTGTTTATGTAAGGACTGCAGCTATATTATATCACTGGTGTCTGTACAAAATAAGCCTCAGCTGAGTCTATCCTTGGTCGAGAGTATACCTCTATTCACTGACCCCTGTCTGATCATCTCAGGTTTTATGCGTTTATCTGTATAGCCTAGGGTTTGGTGTTAATGGCAATGTGGTACTGTGGACACATTGGTTGGTTTTAGCATCTGTCATCTATCTTTTATGTGCACAGTTCGGTGTCCTCTCATTTCCCAGTGTTATCATGGTGGTCATATATCCTTCCCGTATATCCCTCCTCCTACCCAAGTCAGCTTATAAGCCCCAACTGTTGTTGTTGTTGTTAAGTGCCGTCGAGTCGTTTCCGACTCATAGCGACCCCATGCACAGCAGAACGAAACACTGCCCGATCCCGCACCAGCCCCACAATCCCTGCTATACTCGAGCCCATCATCGCAGCCACTGTATAAGCCCCAACTAGCCCTAAATTAATCCCTCCCTTTCCCTTCCCATCCTGGTAACTTACTAAGTGTGTTCCCTTTCCCAAGCAAACCCTTCTCAGTCTTTTTACAGTAATGGGCTCATACAGTACTTTTCCTTCTGTTATTGACTTATTTCACTCAGCATAATGTCCTCCAGGTTCATCCACGTTGCGAGATCATTCGCATATCCCTCATTGTTCTTTAATGTGGCATAGTATTACATTATGTGGATATACCATAATTTGGTTATCCACTCCTCTGTTGATGGGCATTTAGGTTGTTTCCATCTCTTTGCTATGGTGAATTGTGCTGCAATGAACATAGATGTACATATGTCTGTTCGTGTGCTCTCTCTCACCTCTTTAGGGTATATTCCTAGTAATGGAATTGCTGGGTCAAATGGTACCTCTATTTTCAGTTTTTTAAGGAAACGCCATACCATTTGCCACAATGGTTGTACCATTTTACAATCCCACAAGCAGTACACAAGAGTTCCAATCTCTCCACAACCCCACCATCATTTTTTACAATCTGATCTGTTGAACTTTGCTATTATTGCTGGGGTGAGATGATATCTCATTGTTGTTTTGATTTGCATCTCTCTAATGATTTAGTGATACTGCCTCGGAAACCCAAGGAGGGGTCACTATGAGTCGGGGCCGACTCGACAGCACATAACAACAACAACAATGATTAATGATCGTGAGCAATTTCTCATGTGTTTGTTGGCTGCTTCTATATCTTATTTGGTGAAGTGTCTGTTCAAGTCTTTTCTCCATTTGTGAACTGGGTTATTTGGTGTTAATGTGTTGAAGTCTTCTGCAGATTTTGAGATAAGTCCTTTGTCAGATATGTCATAGGCAAATATTTTCTCCCAATCTGTAGGTTCTCTTTTTACCCTTTTAATGAAATCTTTCAAAGCACACAAGAATAATTTTTAAAAGGTCCCAATCATCTAGCTTCTCTTCTATATCTTGCACATTATGGGTTATGCTTGACAGTCTATTTATACCATAAACTAGGGGTCCTAGATTGGACCCTCTTTATCTTTGATGAATTTTATAGTTTTCCGTTTTACATTTAAGTCTTTGATACAGCTTGAGTTTGTTTTTGTGTATGAGATGAGTATGGGTCTTGTTTCATTTTTCTGCAGGTGGATATCCAGGTTTCTTTTGGTGTGTGATTTGGGTGAAGATTTACAGAGCAAATTCACTTTCCATACAGCAGTTCACATATACTTTGTCTCATGTCATTGATCACAGTTTACCACAATGCAACAGCTCCCATCCCACTACCTCCCCATAATTACATCTTCCCAG
>NW_006922396.1:573337-574471 GCF_000298275.1 Orycteropus afer afer | reverse complement strand
AAAAAAAAATTGTTGAAATCTGGATCGGGATTGCATTAAATGTACAGTTTGCTTTAGGTAGTATTGACATTTTCACAATGTTTAGTCTACCTATCCATGAACAAGACAGGTTTTTCCATTTATGTAGTACCCTTGTTGTCTCTTGTAGCAGTGTTTTGTAGTTTTCTCTGTATAGGTCTTTTGTGTCTCTGGTGAGGTTTATTCCCAGATATTTTATCGTTTTCATAGCTATAGTGAATGGTATGGTTTCCCTTATTTCTTTATCAGAGGAGTCCTTGCTGGTGTAGAGAAATCCAACTGATTTTTGTATGTTGTTCTTGTATCCTGCCACCTTGCTGAACCTCTCTATTAGTTCCAGTACTCTTTTTATTGAGTCCCTTGGGTTTTCTATGTATAGGATCATATCATTTGCAAATAGAGATAGTTTCAATTCCTTTTTGTCAATATGTATGCCTTTTATTTCTCTTTCTTGCCTTATTGCCCTGGCCAGGACTTCCAATACGTTAAATAGAAGTGGTGATAGAGGGCATCCCTGTCTGGTTCTCAATTGTAAGGGAAATGCCTTGAGTCTCCATTAATAATGATGTTGGCCATTGGCTTTGCATGTATACCCTTTATTATGTTGAGGAATTTACCTTCTATCCCTATTTTTCTGAGAGCTTTGAACAGGAATGGATGTTGGATTTTATCAAACACCTTTTCTTCATCGATTGATATAATGATATGGTCCTTTTCCTTTGTTTTGTTTATGTGGTGGATTACATTGATTGATTTTCTGATGTTGAACCACCCTTATAAACTTGGTAAGAATCCCACTTGGTCCAGATGTATTAATTTTTTTGATATGTTGTTGGATTCTGTTGGCCAGGATTTGTTAAAGACTTTTGCATCTATGTTCATGAGCGATATTTGTCTGTAGTTTTCCTTTCTAGTGTTGTCTTTCCCTGGTTTTGGTATTAATGTTATGCTTGGTTCATAAAATGAGTTTGGGAGTACTCCATCTTTTTCTGTGTTCTGGAATAGCTTGAGTAGCATACTCTCAACTCTTCTCTGAATATTTGATAGAATTCTCCAGTGAAGCCATCAGGGCCAGGGCTTTTCTTTGTGGGAAGTTTTTTTATGACCTGTTCAATT
>NW_006922396.1:569419-570847 GCF_000298275.1 Orycteropus afer afer | reverse complement strand
CCCATCTTCCTTCCGAGGAGTGGCTGGTGGGTTTGAACTGCCAGCCTTCTGGTTAGCAGTCAAGTGCCTTAGCCACTATGCTACCAGAGCTTCTAGTCATCATTCCTTTTAATTCAGTTACTATTTGCTTCACGTATTTTGGAGCATTTTCATTGGGTGCATAAATATTTATTATTGTAACCTCTTCTTTGTTGATTGACCATTTCAGTGTCATATAATGCCCATCCTTGTCTCTTAAGATGTTTTTCACCTTAATCTCTATTTTATCAGAAATCATAATTGCTACCCCTGCCTTTTTCTGGTTTCCATTGGCTTGGTATATTCTTTTCCATCCTTAACTCTTAATTTGTTTTTATCTTTGTGTCTAAGGTGTGTCTCTTGTAGGCAGCATATCAATGGGTCTTCTTTTCTTATCCAGTCTGTCACTCTCTTTCTCTTTATAAGTGCATTTAGTCCATTCACATTGAGTGTAATTAGTGATAGGTATGAGTTTATTGGTGTCATTTTATTGTTGTTTTTTGTCACGTCGTTGGTGATTCCTTAGTTTGTGTATATTTCTGTGCTGAGTTCAGTTTGTTGGCTATTGCTTTCTCCCTTTTATTCTTTATAGTCAGTTTTGTGTTTATTAAGCCCATATGTTTTCCTTCCTTCTAGATTTGCTTAGAAGAATTGTAACTCTTCTTTGTGGTTACCTTGGAGTATATTCTTGTGTCTATATTTTTAGAACAGTGTGTGCTGCAAAGACATTGTCATGTTTTCCTCTCCATTTGAGGGTCTGTACCTAGAAGTATTATTCCCTCTGATAGGTTAGTTGCTGTTGTTGTGTACTGATTGAGTTCCTTGGTTTTTAAGGTATAATGTTTTATGGTCTTATTATGACTATCTATTTATGATTTGGTTTTAGAATTGATGTCACATATCCTGGTTTTGCTGATTTCTGTTGTGGGTTCTCTATTGGTATGACTTCTTTAAGCATTTCTTGTAGGGTTGGTCTGGTTTTCACAAAGTCTCTTAATTTCTGTTTATCTGAGAATGCCTTGATTTCACCCTCATATTTTATGGATAATTTGGCTAGATATAGGATTCTTGGTTGGAAGTTTTTTTTTCCTTCAGAGTTTTATATATGCCATCCCATTGCCTTCTTGCCTGCATGGTTTCTACTGAGTAATCAGAGCTCAGCCTGTTTGATTATTATAAGTAATATTTCTTTTTTCCCAGGCAGCTCTCAAAATTTTTTCTTTGTCTTTGGTTTTGGAAAGCTAGATTATAATATGCCTCTGTGTCTTTCTTTTGGGGTCAATCTTTATGGGGTTCTATGAGCTTCTTGGACAAATATCTTTTCTTCCTTCATGATATTGGGGAAGTTTTCTGCTAGCAGGTCTTCCACAATTTTCTCGGTGGTCTTTTTTGCCCCTTGTTCTGGAATTC
>NW_006922396.1:557494-567809 GCF_000298275.1 Orycteropus afer afer | reverse complement strand
CTCAGGTGGCTGCCCCAGGGAAGTTTCCAATGGCCTCTCTCAGCTTCCCATCTGTCCTCCACCAGATAGCTTTTTCTTAAATAATCTCCCTGTGCCTTTCCTCTAATTCTGCTCTTCTGTGTTTGATGCACTCTGATTCAGTGAGCTGTTCAGAGCACCAAAATCCCTAATTCAAACTGCTGTATCTAGTGCTTTTTCAAGCACTAAAATGCTAGAGGGAAATAGAGTGGTGCTTACTGACAAGACTCCACCTTGAATCCCTCCCTCATTGTTCTTTAATGTGGCATAGTATTCCACTGTGTGAACGTATCATAATTTGGTTATCCATTCATCTGATGGTGGGCATTTAGGTTATTTCCATCTCTTTGCTATAGTGAATTGTCCTGTGATGAACATAGGTGTGCCTATATCTGTTTGTTCACTGCCCCTCACCTCTTTAGGATATATTCCTAGTAATGGAATTGCTAGGTCAAATGGTATTTCTATTTTCAGTTTTTTAAGGAAACGTCATACTGTATGCCACAATGGTTGTACCATTTTATAATCTGACCAGCCACACACAAAAGTTCCCATCTCTCCACAACCTCGCCAGCATTTGTTATTTCATACCTGTTGAACTTTGCTATTATTGCTAGGGTGGGATGATATCTCATAGTTGTTTTGATTTGCATCTCTCTAATGACTAATGATCATGAGTAATTCCTCATGTGTTTGTTGGCCACCAGTGTATCATCTTTAGTGAAGTGTCTGTTCAAGTCTTTCACCCATTTGTGAAATGGGTTGTTTGTCTTTTGGGTGTTGAGGTGTTGAAGTTTTCTATAGATTTTGGAGATAAGTCCTTTGCCAGATACGTCATAGGCAAATATTTTCTCCCAATCTGTAGGTTCTCCTTTGAACCTTTTGATGAAGTCTTTTGACACACATAAGAATTTAATTTTTAAGATGTCCCAGTCATCTAGCTTCTCTTCTACCTCCTGTGCATTCTAGGTTACATTTAATAGTCTATTTATGCCATAAATTAGGGCTCCTAGATTTGCCCTTATTTTATCTTTGATGAATTTTATAGTTTTGGGTTTTACATTTAAGTCTTTGATCCAGCTTGAGTTTGTTTTTGTGTATGAGATGAGGTATGGGTCTTATTTCATTTTTTTGCAAGTGGGTATCCAGTTTTGCCAGCCCCATTTGTTAAAGAGGCTGTCTCTTCCCCTTTTAATGGGTTTTGGACATTTGTCATAGATCAGGTGTCCATAGATGGATGGGTCTATTTCTCGACTTTCAGTTCTGTTCCATTGGTCTATCATTGTACCAATACCATGTTGTTTTGACTACTGTGGCTGTATAGTAGTGTGGTAGTTCAGTTTGTGTGTCAACTTGGCTGAGCCTAGTTGAGTGGCTGGGCAGCTGGTGGTAGTTATTACCCATGATGAGACTGGCAATCAACTCCATGGTGGCATCTACCACAAGCAGCTGAGTAGCTGCCTTTGGGATGTGGTCTGCTTCCTGTATATAAGAAGAAGCCTTGGGAATGGTCTCGAGCCTATGGCATGTTTGGACCCTGCATGTAGATGTGTCACTGCTCAGCAGCTTGCTATGCTCTACTGACCTTGGGACTTAAAATGGACTTAAGTGAATGGCCTGCCGTGTGGTTTGGTAATATCGGGACTGTGCCTTTTTACTTGTCAACATTGGGGCTTCTCAGCCTCAGCAGCCAGCAGCTGTCTTTGTGAAGAAACGCCTGTAGCTCCAGTGGGCCAGGAGCAGGAGGCAGAGCTGGACCCCAAGATTGAGGGGCTTTCACCCAGCTCCTAGAGCCTGGCACTTTGAACTTGGACTTAAAGCCTCCAAATTGTAAGAATAAACTCCTGTTTGTGAAGGCCATCCTATTTGTGGCATATTCTTGTCAGAGCAACACTAGATAACCAGAACAGGTCGGTTTTAAGATCTGGGAGTGTGAGACCTCCCACTTTGTTCTTCTTCTTCAGAAGTGTGCTGTTTATCTGAGGTCTCTTTCCTTTCCATATGAAGTTAGTAGTCGGTTTTTCCATGTCCTTAAAAAATTTTGTTGGTATCTGGATTGGGATTGCATTAAATGTGTAGATTGCTTTAGGTAGTATTGATATTTTCACAATATTCAGTCAATTGACTGCTAAGCAGAAGGCTGGCAGTTCAAATCCATCAGCCACTCCTCAGAAGGAAGGTTGGGCAATCTACTTCCGTAGTGATACTGCCTCGGCAACCCAAGGAGGGGTCGCTACAAGTCAGGTCCGACTCAATGACAACAACAAATCCATGAATAAGGCAAGTTCTTCCATTTATGTAGAGCTCTTGTTATCTCTTGTAGTAGTGTTTTATAGTTTTCTTTGTATATGTCTTTTGTGTCTCTGGTAAGGTTTGTTCCTAGATAGTTTATTTTTTTTAGTAGCTATTGTAAATGGTATCATTTCCCTTATTTATTTATCAGAAGTCCTTTGTTGGTGTAGAGGAATCCAACTGTTTTTTGTATGTTGACCTTGTATCCTACCACTTTGCTGAACCTCCCTATTAGTTCCAATAGTTTTGTTGTTGAGTCTCCTTGGCTTTCTATATATAGGATCATATCATCCATAAATAGAGATAGTTCTACTTCCTCCTCACCAATTTGTGTGAGTTTTATTTATCTTTCTTGCAAAATTGCCCTGACCAGGATTTCCAATACAATGTTAAATAATAGTGGTGAAAGAGGGCATCCCTGTCTGGTTCCCGTTCCTAAGGGGAATGCCTTGAGATTTTCTCCATTAATAATGGTGTTGGCCATTGGCTTTGCATATATACCTTTTATTATGTTGAGGAATTTCCCTTCTATACCTATTTTGCTGAGAGTTCTGAACAGGAATGGGTGTTGGATTTTATCCAATGTCTTTTCTGCATTGACTGATATAATCATATGGTTCTTTTCTTTTGCTTTGTTTATGTGATGGATTACATTGATTGTTTTTCTGATATTGAACCATCCTTGCATACCTGGTATGAATCCCACTTGATCAGGATGTAGTATTTTTTGATGTGTTGTTGGATTCTGTTGGCTAGAATTTTGTTGAAAATTTTTGCATCTATATTCATGAGGGATATTGGTCTATAGTTTCCTTTTGAGTGATGTCTTAGCCAGATTTTGGTATCAAGGTTACACTTGTTTCATAAAATGAGTTAGGGAGGATTCCATCCTTTTCTATGTTTTAGAATAGTTTGAGTAGGAATGGTGTCAGTTCTCCTCTGAATGTTTGGTAGAATTCTCCGGTGAAACCATCTGGGCCAGGACTTTTTTTGTTGGTAATTTTTTGATGACATTTTATTTGTTATATATAGCTTTATGATGATGATGATGATGATGATTTGGGTGAAGATTTACAGAGCAAATTCACTCTCCATACAGCAGTACACATACACTTTGTCTCATGACATTGACCACAGTTTACCACAATGCAACAGCTCCCTTTCCACCTCTTCCCCACAGTTACCTCTTCCCAGTGTCCATCCCTCCATGCACTCCTGTTCCTTGAGCTGTCTTCCTGTGCATAAGCAGCCCTTCTTTCTCCCATGATTGTTCTCTCCAGGGTGTGTGTCTACTTGAGATAAGTGTTCAACTCATTTGCCTGTCTTTTGTTTGGCTGGAAAGCACAGGTGTGGGTTCAATTCCAGACCCAAGGGGCAGCTAGAGGCCATAGTCTCAGTGGTTCCACCAGGCTCTATCAGACAAGCAAACCTGGTCTCCCCCTTTTTTTCCTCCAAATGATTTTGAGTTTTGTTCCACATTGTTCTCCCTCTCTACATAGATCCCCTTCCAAGTGGATGACAGCGGTAGCTGGACACCATCTAGTTCTTCTGGTCTCGTAGTCATATGTGTTGCAAATCAGATGGTGTACCAGTTGCTATAACTAATTGTTTCCATGAATTTTGGTTTTCTTCATTCTTCTTTGCTTTGGATTAGGAGAGACCCATCATTGCATCTAGATGGCAGCTTGTAAGCTTTTAAGATCCCAGTCACTACTCGCCAAAGTAGGAGGTGGAACAATGTTTTGTATAGTATTTTATGCCAATTGAGCTTGATGTCCCCTGCAACTATGGTCCCAAGCCCACAGGTTCAACTACTCAGTCCCTCTGGGTAGCTGTCTGTGACCAAGCAGTGACCACAACCTTGCCCCCTGTAAGCTCTACTATACACCTAGGAATTCTGATCATTCAAATAAACTTATAGGATCATTGTCTGTCAACCCTATATATGTTCTTGGAAATTAATAGCAGAAGGAAAAGTAAAAAAATACACAGATATGTGGAAATCAAACAGCACATTATTAAACAATTGATAGGTAAAGGAAGAAATCTAGAGAAAAATCAGAACACAACATTTGAATGAAAAAGAAAACACAACATACTAAAACATATGTGATGCTGCAAAGGCAGTGCTCAGAGGGAAACTCATAGTAATAGATGCCTAAATTAAATGAGAGGGGAAATCTAAAATCAATAACCTCTTTCTACAGCTTGAGAAATGACAAAAAACAGCAGCAAAATAAGCCCACAGTTACCAGAAGGAGGGAAATGCCAAAGAGTACAGCAGAGATAAATGAAGTAAAAAATAGAAATATCATGATGTCTACTTAACTTTAACATTTCAGTGAAAATATGAGATGAAACAAGTGTTGCAAAGATGTTAATACTTGTTAAATCTAGGTGATGGATGTTCATTATATTTCCTTATATTTGAAATGTTTTATGTAAAACAAAACTAAGACACACATGTACACTCTCCATCTCATTTACATTCTGTGTATTCTCTCAACAGACCATGATGGCTTGATTAATAATGCTGGTAGTCTCAATGGGACTCTGCAGGAGGTGCACATGGTTAAGCCAGAGACACATCAGAAGAAAGTCCCAGAGATCTACTTCTAAAAAGAAAAAAAAAAAAAATCAGTCTTTGAGAACCCTGAGGAGCATAGTTCTACTCTGACACACATGGGGTCATCATGAGTTGGAATTGACTCTATAGGAGTTGTTTGATTGTTTTAAGTCTCAATGGAGCCTCAGTCCAGAGTGGGGAGAAGACAGCCTGATGCTATACCCATAAAGAAGCACTATATACACAAGGTCTCTAATGATGAGTATTGCAACCTACATGAAGGACTGATGAGGCACAGTGAGGGGATAGTCGGAGTCCTGGCCTGCTTGTAAAACTTTTTTGGGTTTCAGAGCCATGAGGGATTGGACCACCAAGCTCTCCTCTCTGAATCTATGCCTATCCTAAAGTTGCTCAGGGTCTGAGCAGGATCCCTGGAGGGATGAAAAGAGGTGGCTTAGCCCAGCACTTGTCTCTCCAGACCTTCCCTTCTGGGCCATCATCCTCTTCTGCTTCTTGGGACTACTGAAACTCATAACCTGCCTGATCTATTTTCTGGTAAGTGAGGGAATGTTGCTTGTTTTTTTATTATTGATTTGAAGAAATTCTTTTTATATTCTAAACACAAGTCCTTTGATGGGTACATGCTTATTCCAGTCTGAACGTGCCTTGCCTTTTTATTTCGTAATATTAGTCACTGGGGACATGTAAATTAAGGCTGCAATGAGATACGACTATACAAGGGGAGCTCTGGTGGCATAGTGCCTAAGGCATCTAACTGCTACCCAGAGGGCTAGTAGTTGAAACCCACCAGCCACTCCATGGAAGGAAGATTGGGCAATCTACTTCCATAGAGATACTGCCTCAGAAACCCAGGAGGGGTCATTAAAAAGGCTATCTGTAACAAGTATGGGTAAAGATGTGAGGCAACTGGAACTCTGATATAGGGCTAGTGGAAAATAGCTTGGAATTTTCTTTAAAAGATACATTTACCTACCTTATGACCCAACGAATTCCACTAGTTGGAATTCATCCAAGAGAAATTAAAGTCTAAGTCCATGCAAAGACAAATGTTCATAGCAGCTTTGCTTGTGATAGCCTAAATCTGAAAATAATGTAAATATCATCAACAGGTGAATAGATAAACAAAATGGTATATCCTTATGATGAAATAGTATTCACCAATAAGAAAGAAGGAATTATTAATTTGCATGCAACAGCATGGATAAGCCACAATTATGTACAGTGAAATAAGCCAGATTTTAAAAAAATAATAATAAAAAAGATCAATACTGCATGATTCCATTTATTTATTTTTTAATTCCAGAAAGAACAAACTAATGTATAGTGACAGAAAGCACATCACAGTTGCCTGGGAATGAAAATAAGTTTGGGGGAGAGGATGCAGAGAAAGAGGAATTACAAAGGGGTAATGATTAAACTTATGGATGATAGGCATACATTATTACGGTGTTGGTTTAATTATAATCAATTACATCTAACATTCCCCCTAGCCATAGTCTTAAGAGGGAGGTAAGAGGAGAGCCCCCAGGCAGGAAGCAACAGCCAGGGCTGAGGGCCAGAACAGGTAAGAGAGAGAGCCCACAGGCAGTAAGCGGCTGCCAGAGCTGAGGGCTGGAACAGGTAAGAGGGAGAGCCCCAGGAAGGAAGTGGGAGTTGGTGGACGGCTGGATCAGGTAGGGAGAAGGAAGTGACAGGAGTGGTTTGGAAAAGCTAATGGAGACAAACTTGTCTGTCAGATTATCATACTGTGGTGGCTTGTGCATTGCTGTGAGGCTTGAGGCTGTGCCACCAGTGTTTCAAAAGCCAGCAGGTTTGCTCTTGGTGCACAGGTTTCAATGCAACTTACAGACTGAGACAGACTAAGAAGAAGGAAGAGGCCATCAACTTTTCAAATAATTGGCCAAGGAAAACCTTATGAATAGCAGAGAAACACTGATACATTATTGGGTAACTATGAATAGCTCTGAAACATTGTCTGATACAGTGCAGGAAGATGAGTCCCTTAGGTCAGAAGGCACTCAAAATACAATTGGGATAGAGCTGCCTCATCAGAGTAGAACCAACCTTAATGATATGGATAAAGTAAAGCTTTTGGGACCTCCATTTGCTGACACAGTACTACTTAAATTAAGGAGAAACAGCTGCAAACATCCATTAATAATCAGAACATGGAATGTATGAAGTATGAATCTAGGAAAATTGGAAGTTGTCAAAAATGAAATGGAATGCATAAAGATTGATATCCTAGACATTAGTGAGCTGAAATGGACTGGTTTTGGCCATTTTGAATCAGACAACCATATGATCTACTATGCCAGGAATGATAATTTGAAGAGAAATGACATGGCATTCATCATTGCAAAGGATGTTTCGAGATCTGCCCTGAAGTATAACACCATTAGTGATAGGATAATATCTATATGCCTATACGGAAGACCAGTTAATATGACTATTATTCAAATTTATGCACCAACCACCAAAGCTAAATATGAAAAAATTGAAGATTTCTATCAACTTCTGCAGTCTGAAATTGACTAAGCATGCAATCAAGATATGTGGATTATCACTGATGATTGGAATGCAAAAGTTGGAAACAAAGAAAAATTACCAGTAGTTGGAAAATGTGGACTTGGTGATAGAAATAACGCTGGAGATTGCATGATAGAATTTTGCAAGATCAATGCCTTATTCATTGCAAATACCTTTTTCAACAACACAAAAGGTGACTGTACACGTGGATTTCACCAGATGAGGTACACAGGAATCATATTGACTACATCTTGTGGCAAGAGGCAATGGGAAACCTCAATATCTTCAGGCAAAATAAGGCCAGGAGCTAATTATGGAACAGACTATCAACTTCTCATATGCAAATTCAATTTGAAGTTGAAGACTTGAAAGCAAGTCCACAAAAGCCAAAATATGACCTTGAATATATCCCTCCTGAATTTAGAGAATGTCTAAAGAATAGATTTGATGCATTGAACACCAATGACCAAAAACCAGAAGAATTGTGGGATGACTTCAAGAACATCATCCACAAAGAAAGCAAGAGCTCATTAAAAATACAAAAAAAGAAAAGAAAGAAAAGACCAAAATGGATGTCAAAAGAGACTCTGAAACTTACCCTTGAGTGAAGAGTAGCTAAAGCAAATGGAAGAAATGACAAGATAAAAGAATGTAACGGAAGATTTCAAAGAGCAGCTCTAGCAGACAAAGCCAATTAGTATAATGAAATGTGCAAAGACCTGGAGTTAGAAAGCCAAAAGGGAAGAACACACTTGGTATTTCTCAAGCTGAAAGAACTGAAGAAAAAAATTAAGCCTCAAATTGTAATATTGAAAGGTTGCAAAATATCAAATGATGCAGGAAGCATCAAAAGAAGATGGAAGTAATACACAGAATCTCTGTACCAAAAAGAACTGGCCGATCTTCATCCATTTCAGGAGGTGTCTTATGTTCAAGAAGTTGAAGCTTCACTGAAGGAATTGGCAAAGAACAAGGCTCCAGGAATTGACAGAATACCCACTGACATGTTTCAATGGGTATTCAGCTGTTGTTTGAACAGAACAAGGGGACACTGTGCAGTTTAAAATCAGGAAGGGAGTGCATCAGGGTTGTATCTTTCACCATACTTATTCAATCTTTATGATGAGCAAATAGTCCAAAAATCGCACTGTATGAAGAAGAATGTGGCAACAGGATTGGAGAAAGAATCAGATAACACAATTTTGCTTGCTGAAAGTGAGAATGACTTGAAGCACCTACTGATGAAGATTGAAGAATACAGTCTGCAATATGGATTACATCTCAATATAAAGAAAACAAAGATCTTCACAACTGGTCCAATAAGCTGCATCATGATAAATGGAGAAAAGATTGAAATTGTCAAAGAGTTCACATTGCTTGGTTCTACAATCAACACCAATGGAAGCAGCAGTCAGGACATCAGACAGTTCATACATATCAAAAAAAACCCAAACACACTGCCATCAAGTCAGATTCGACTCATAGCGACCCCTCCTTGGGTTTCTGAGGTGGTATCAGTACAGAAGAAGATTGCCCAAACTTCCTTCCGAGGAGTGGCTGTTGGGTTTGAACTGCCAGCCTTCTGGTTAGCAGTCAGATGCCTTAGGCACTACAGTACCAGAGCTCCCATATAGCACTGGGCAAATCAGCTGCAAAGGACCTCTTTCAAATGCTGAAGAGCAAAGATGTCTCCTTGAGGACTAAGGTGCACCTGACACAAATCATAATATTTTCAATTGCCTCATATGCATATGACAGCTAGACAGTGAATAAGGAAGATGGAAGAAGAGTTGATACTTTCAAGTTGTGGTGTTAGTGAAGAATGCTGAGAGTACCATGGACTGCTAAAAGAACTAACAAATCTGTCCTGGAGGAAGTGTATCCAGAATGCTCCTTAGAAGCAAGAATGGCCAGACTTTGTCTCACATACTTTGGTCATGTAATCAGAAGGAACCATTCCCCAGAGAAGGATGTCATGCTTTGTAAGGTGGAGTGTCGACAAAAGAGGGGAAAGCCCTTAACAAGATGGATTGACACAGTGGCAATGGGCTGAAAGATCATGGAGCTGGTGCAGGAAAGGGCAATGTTTCATTCTGCTGTGCATAGGGTGGTTACAAGTTAGAGACAACTCGATGGCACCTAACAACAACAACAAAGCCAAAGATGAGGAAATTGAAGATTTCTACCAACTTCTGCAGTCTGAAATTGACAAAGCATGTAATCAAGATGTGCTGATTATCACTGGTGATTGGAATGCAAAAGTTGGAAACAAAGAATTACCAGTAGTTGGAAAATGTGGACTTGGTGATAGAAATGACTCTGGAAATCACATGATAGAACATTGCAAGAACAATGACTTATTCATTGCAAATACCTTTTTCAACAACACAAATGGTGGCTATGCACATGGATTTTGCCAGATGGAGTACACAGTAATCAGACTGACTACATCTGTGGCAAGAGGCAATGGAAAAGCTCACGATCTTCAGCCAAAACAAGGCCAAGAGCTGATTGTGGAACAGTCCATCAACTGCTCATATACAAATTCAAGTAAAAGACAATTAGAGAAGTCCATGAAAGTCAAAATACAACCTTGAAAATATTTCTCCTGAATTTAGAGACCGTCTAAAGAATAGATTTGATGCATTGAACACCAATGACCAAAAACCAGAGTAATTGTGAGATGACATCAAGAACATCATCCATCAAGAAAGCAAAAGGTCATTAAAAAGACAGGAAAGGAAGAAAAGACCAAAATATATGTCAGAAGAGACTCTGAAACTTGCCCTTGAGTGAAGAGTAGCTAAAGCAAATGGAAGAAATGACAAGATAAAAGAGCTGAACAGAAGATTTCAAAGAGCAGCTCGAGCAGACAAAGACAATTACTAT
>NW_006922396.1:554614-557314 GCF_000298275.1 Orycteropus afer afer | reverse complement strand
TACACAGAGTCATTGTACCAAAAAGAACTGGTTGATCTTCATCCATTTCAGGAGGTGGCATATGTTCAAGAACCAGTGGTACTGAAGGAAGAAGTTGAATCTGCACTGGAGGAAATGACAAAGAACAAGGCTCCAGGAATTGATGGAATACCCATTGAAATTTTTCAACAACAGATACCCCACTGGAGGCACTCACTTGGTTATGCCAAGAGATTTGGAAGACAACTACCTGGCCTACTGACTGGAAGAGATCCATATTTGTGCTTCCAAAGAAAGGTGATACCACACAATGTGGAAATTATCAAACAATATCATTAATATCGCATGCAAGTAAAATCTTACTGAAGATAATTCAAGAATGTTTACAGCAGTATATTGACAGGGAACTTCCAGAGGTGCAGGCTGGATTCAGAAGAGGACATGGAACAAGGGATATCATTGCTGATAGCAGATGGATCTTGGCTCAAAGCAAAGAATACCGGAAAAATGTGTACTTGTGTTTTATTGACTATGCAAAGGCACTGGATTGTGTGAATCATAACAAATTATGGATAACATTGAGAAAAATGGGAATTCCAGAACACTTAATTTGTACTCATGAGGAACCTGTATACAGACTGGGAGGCTGTTGTTCAAACAGAACAAGCAGACACTGCATGGTTTAAAATCAAGAAGGAAGTGTGCCAGGGATGTATCCTTTCACCATACTTATTCAATCTTTATCCTGAGCAAATAATCTGAGAAGCTGGATTACATGAAGAAGAACATGGCATCAGGATTGGAGGAAGACTCATTTACAACCTGAGATACACTGATGACACAACTTTGCTTGCTGAAAGTGAGGATGACTTGAAGCACTTACTGATGAAGGTTGAAGTTGCAGTATGGATTACATCTCAATATAAAGAAAACAAAAATCCTCATAACTGGACCAATGAGCAGCACCACGATAAATGAAGATTGAAATTGTAAAAGACTTCATATTACTTAGTTCTACAATCAACACCAATGGAAGCAGAAGTCAGGATATCAGAAGACATATAGTATTGGGAAAATCTTCTCCAAAAGACCTCTTTCAGGTGCTGAAGAGCAAATGCCTAACTCTAACACTAATCCTATACTAATCTTAACAATAACCCCTAAACTATCCTTAATATTAAATATAAAATTAATCCAAACCCTAGACCTATCCATAGCCTCCTAAATCTTAACACTAACCCTAACTCTAATCTCTAACCCTAATGCAAACCTAAAACAAGACCTAGGCCTAACCCTAACACAATCTATTAGTATAAACCTAACCCTAGCATTATACCTAACCATAAGCCTAACCCCTCCATAAACCAGACCAAGAACTAGGCAGAGCCCTAGCTCAAACCCTATACCTAATACTAGCACTAAGCTTATCTCTAAAACTACCCCTAACTCTAAATCTAATTCTACTCCTATCCCTAGACACAAACCAAATGCTAGCTCTAGAATTAAACCCAACCCTAAATCTAACTCTCACCCTAACACTAAACCTTAGTGCTAACCCCAAAACTTAACCTAATCTTAAACCTACCACTAACTACAAATTGAACTGTAGCTTGTCCTCACACCTGTCCTTATTGCTAATATTAACCTGAGTTGTACTACAAGCCATAGGCTTAAACCTAAAACTGTCTCTAAAAATAACTCTAAAACTGTCCCTTGCTCTAATCCTAAATCTAAACCTACCTCTAACCCTATCTGTACCTTAGCCTAACACTAACCTGAGACCTAGCCTTAACCCTAACCTGAACCCTCATCCTAACCCTAACCCTAACCCTATCCTTAAACCTCACTCCAACCTTGGCACTACCCTAGTCTGACCTTATACCTAATCCCAATTCTGGCCCTAAAACTAAGCCTATATCCTAACCTTGGCGATAACTGTATCCCTACTCCTAGTCCTAGACCTTATGCCAGCCACAACCCAGACCCTAATACTAACCCTAACTTTATAATTCGACCTAATCCTAAACTTAAATGTAGTCCTAGCCCTAGCCCTAGATCTGTTGTTGTTGTTGTTATGTGCCGTCGAGTCAGCCCTGACTCATAGCGACCCCTCCTTGGGTTTCCGAGGCAGTATCACTACGGAAGTAGGATTGCCCAACCTTCCTTCCGGGGAGTGGCTGGTGGGTTTGAACCGCCAGCCTGCTGGTTAGCAGTCAAGTGCCTTAGCCACTACCAGAGCTCCCTTAGATCTAGCACATGGCATTCCCATCAGCCCTATTGTTACAGTTAAATCATACCCTAGGCGTAACCCTAAACATCACCCTAGCCCTAACACTAGCATTAACATAAGATTTAACCCTTACAGAAATATTAATCCTAACTTGAAAAACTATGTTGTTGTTGTTAGGTGCCGTCGAGTCATTTCTGACTCATAGAGACCTCACGCACAGCACAACGAAACACCATCTAATCACACATCAGATCCGTGATCCTACTATACTTGAGCCCATCATTACAGCCACCGTATCAATCCATCTCATTGAAGACCTTCCTCTCTTGCGTCAACCCTCCACCTTACCAAGCATGACATCCTTCTCCAGGAAATGGTCCCTTCTGACAACATGACCAAAGTAGGTGAGACAAAGGCTGGCCATCCTCGCTTCTAAGGAGCATTTCAGCTTCACTTCCTCCAGGACAGATCTGTTAGTTCTTTTAGCAGTC
>NW_006922396.1:551114-552310 GCF_000298275.1 Orycteropus afer afer | reverse complement strand
TTCTTTTGATGTTTCCTGCATCATTCAATGTTTTGCCCTTAGAATTTCTCAATATTGCAACTTGAGGCTTAAAATTTTTTCTTCAATTCTTTCAGCTTCAGAAATGCCAAGTGTGTTCTTCCCTTTCAGTTTTCTAACTCTAGATCATTACACATTTCATTATAGTAATTGGCTTTGTCTGCTTGAGCTGCTCTTTGAAATCTTCTGTTCAGCTCTTTTATCTTGTCATTTCTTCCATTTGCTTTAGCTACTCTCCACTCAAGGGCAAGTTCAGAGTCTCTTCTGTCATCAACTTTGGTCTTCTCTTCTTTTCTCATCTTTTTAGTGATCTCTTGCTTTCTTCATGGATGTTGTTGTTATTTGTTGTTGTTATGTGACGTCGAGTCATACCTGACTCATAGCGACCCCTCCTTAGGTTTCCAAGGCAGTATCACTACAGAAGTAGGATTGCCCAACCTTCCTTCCGAGGAGTGGCTGGTGGGTTGTTCTTGATATCCTCCCACAATTCTTCTGGATATCAGTCGTTCATGTTCAATGCATCAAATCTATTCTTTAGATGATCTTTAAATTCAGGAGGAATATAATCCAGATCATATTTTGGCTCTCTTGGACTTGTTTTAATTGTCTTTAACTTCAAGTTGAACTTGCATATCAGCAGTTGATGTTCTGTCCCACAATCAGCTCCTGGCCTGGTTGTGGCTGAAGATATTGAGATTTCCACAGCCTCTTGCCACAGATGTACTCAATCTGATTCCCGTGTGTTCCATCTGGTGAAGTCCACTTGTACAGTTGCCATTTGTGTTGTTGAAAGAAGGTGTTTGCAATGAACAAGTCGTTGATCTTGCAAAATTCTACCATGAGAGTTTCAGCATTATTTCTGTCATCAAGGCCAAATTTCCAACTACCTGTGATTCTTCTTTGTTTCCAACTTTTGCATTCCAGTCACCAGTGATAATTAACATATCCTGATTGCATGTTTGGTCAATTCAGACTGCAGAAGTTGATAAAAGTTTTCAATTTCCTCACCTTTGGCTTTGGTGGTTGGTACATAAATTTGAATAATAGTCATATTAATGGGTATTCCTTGTAGGTGTATGAATATTATCCTATCACTGACAGCATTGTACTTCAGGACAGATCTTGAAACATCCTTTGTGATGATGAATGCCACGCCATTCCTCTTCAAACTGTCATTT
>NW_006922396.1:548571-549704 GCF_000298275.1 Orycteropus afer afer | reverse complement strand
AAAAAAAAAAAAAAAAGGCAAAGGGACCAGAATAGATGGAGGAGTCAGCCACAGAGACCCAGGTGAAGAGAGAGAACCCCACAAAGAGCGAGGCAGGAAGGCAGGGAGAGGACAGAAAAGGCAAAGGGGATAGGAACAGATTGAGGATTCAAACACAGGAAGCCAGGTGAGGAGAGGGAACCCAGGCCACCCCCAACAAGCAGAGAGGTGGGAAGCAGGGAGAGGACAGAAAAAGCAAAGGAAACTGGAACAGATCAAGGAGTTAGCCACAGGGATCCAGGTAAAGGTGGTTGGAGGTGTTTCCAACAGCTAAAGGAGACAAACTTGTCTGTCGGTTTGTCCTACTGTGGTGACGTGTTGCTGTGAGCCTTGAGGCTTTGCCACTGGTGTTTCGAACCCAGTGGGGTGCACTTGTTGGACAGGTATCAGCCCGGCTTGCAGACTGAGATAGACTAGGAAGAAGGAGGAGGCCATTCACTTCTCTGAGAACTGGCCAGGGAAAACCTTATGAATAGCAGAGAAACACTGTCTGATACATTACTGTGCAATTTTATGAATAGTCCAGAAACATTGTCCAATACAGAGGAGGAAGATGAGTCACTTAGCTTAGAAAGCTCTCAAAGTAGGACAGGGAAAAAGCTGCATTATCAGAGTAAAATCAGCCTTACTCATATGGATAAGGTAAAGCTTTGAGACCTTTACTTGCTGACGTGGCACAATTCAAATTGAGGAGAAACAGTGGCAAACATCCATTAATCATTGGACCATGGAATGTACGAAGTATGAATCTGGGAAAATTAGAAGTTGTCAAAAATGAAATGGAATACATCAAGATGGATATTCTAGGCATTAGTGAACTGAAATGGACTGGTTTTGGCCATTTTGAATCAGACAACCATATGATATACTATGCCAGGAATGACAGTTTGAAGAAGAATGGCATGGCATTCATCAACACAAGGGATGTTTCAAGATCTGTCCTGAAGTGCAGTGCTGTCAGTGATAGGATAATATTCATACACCTACAAGGAAGACCCATTAATACGACTATTATTCAAATTTATGCATCAATGACCAAAGCCAAAGATGAAGAAGTTGAAGATTTTTATCAACTTCTGCAGTCTGAAATTGAC
>NW_006922396.1:535902-546396 GCF_000298275.1 Orycteropus afer afer | reverse complement strand
CACAATAAATGGAGAAAAGATTGAGGTTGTCAAAGAATTCATTTTGCTTGGTTTACAATCGAGGCCAATGGAAACAGCAGTTAGGACATTAGATGACGTGTAGAACTGGATGGGTCAGGTGCAAAGGAACTCATTCAAGTGCTGAGGAGCAAGGATATCTCCTTGAGGACTAAGGTGTGCCTGACGCAGGCCATGATATTTCCAGTCACCTTGAATGCATGTGAGAGCTGGACAGTGAATAAGGAATACCAAAGTAGAGTTGATGCTTTTGAATTGTGGTGCTGGCAAAGAATGCTAAAGGTACCATGGACTGCCAAAAGAACTAACAGATCTGTCCTGGAAGAAGCGTAGCCGAGATGTTCTTTGGAAGCAAGGATGGCCAGACTTCATCTCACCTACTTTGGTCATGTTGTCAGAGGGTACCATTCCCTAGAGAAAGATGTCATGCTTGGTAAGGTAGAGGGTCGGCATAAGAGGGGAATGCCTTCGACAAGATGGATTGACACGGTGGCTGCGACAATGAGCTCAAGTATAGCAAGGATCATGGAGCTGGCGCAGGATTGGGCGGTGTTTCGTTCTGCTGTGCCTGGGGTTGCTATGAGTTGGAAGTGACTCAATGGCACCTAACAACAACAACAACAATCCTACATCTAACCCTAGCCATAGCTCTAACCTACTCCAAACACTAATGCTAAAATTAGTGCTAAAAATAAACCTAATCCTAACTGTACATTTAATTTATTCCTGACCCTAATCCTAAATCCCACCCTAAACCTAACCCTAAATGTTAAATATAACACTAAACCTAACCATAGACCTCAAACTAACCTTAGTCCTAGTCTTAGCCTTAGTCCTAACCTTAATCTAACACTAGCCATAACCCTAATCTGAACTATAGCCTAATCATATTGTATATGCTTAACAATAACCCTAACTTTAAAACATAACCCTGCCATAGCAATATCCCTAACCCTAAATCTAACAAAAACTCTAACCTGTATAACTGTGTTCTAAATAAAAATCTAATCTAGTCTATTCTTTGCCCTAGCCTTCGCATAAACTGTTACCATAGCCCTCACACTACACTTAATCCTACTCAAACACTAACACTAGAACTAACTCTAGTCCTAAACCTAATCTTAACCACAATCTTAACTCTAGCACTTAATCAAAACCTAACTCTTACCCTAGCTTTAAGCCTAACCATAACTCTAACCCTAGACAATATCTGAGTCCTAGCTCTAGGCCTAGCCAAATCTCACCTCTAAATCTAAACCTAAACTTAAGCCAATAATTAACTGAAACCTAGATTTTAGCTCTACAGCTAATCCAACTCAGTCCCTAATACTGATCCTAACACTAGGGGAACTCAGCACTAGCACTAGTAAAACCCCTAATTCCATTTCTAAACCTGAGGCTTAACTGAAACCTAAAACTAACAATCTTAACACTAATACCTAAACCAGCCCTAATCCTAATCCTAACTAGACTATAACCTTTACTTTAACCCTGGACCAAGCCATAGGCCTGTTTTTGTTGTTAGTTGTTGTCCAGTCACTCTGACTCATAGTGACACTATGTACAACAGAATGAAACAGTGCCTGGTCCTGAGCCAGCCTCACAATCCTTGCTATACTCAAGCCTGTTGTTGCAGCCACTGTATCAATCCATCTCATTGAGGGCCTCCTCCTTATTCGCTGACCCTCCACTTTACCAAGCATGACATCCTTCTCCAGGGAATGGTCCTTTCTGACGAAATGACCAAAGTATGTGAGACAAAGTCTGGCCATTTTCACTTCTAAGGAGGATTCCAGCTGCACTTCTTCCAGGACAGATTTGTTAATTTTGCTGGTAATCCATGGTTCTTTCAGCATTCTTTGAGAACACCTCAACTCAAAAGCATCAACTCTTTTTGGTCTTCCTTATTCATTGACCAGCTTTCACATGCATATGAGGCAATTGAAAACACCATAGGTTTGGTGAAGCACACCTTAGTTTTCAAAGAGACATCTTTGCTCTTTGCCACTTTGAGGAGGTCATTCGCAGCAGATTTGCCCAGTGCAATACGTCATCTGATTTCTTGACTGCTGCTTCCACTGGTGTTGATTGCAGAATCAAATAATATGAAATCTTCGACAACTTCAATCTTCTTTCCATTTGCTCCACTTGTGGATTTTTTTTTTCTTTATATTGAGGTGTAATCCATACTGCAGACTGTAGTCTTTAATCTTCATCAGTAAATACTTCAAATCATCTTCACTTTTAGCAAGTAAAGTCATGTCATATGCATATTGCAGGTTGTTAATGACTGTTTTGGTTACCTAGTGCTGCTCTAACAGACATATATAAAAAATGGGATGGCTTTAACAGTTTGTTCTCTTACTTTTTGGGAGAAGTCCAAATTCAAAGTGCCAGTCTCTAAGGACTAGGTGAAAGCCCCTCAACCTTGGGCTTCATCTCTGCCTCCTGCTCCCAGCCGGCTGAAGCAGGAGGCTCTTCTTCACTTAGGCAGCTACTGGCTGCTGAGGCTGACAAACTCAAGGTCGACAAGTAACAAGGCACAGTTCCAATATTACCAAACATCATGGCAGGCCACTCATTAAAGTCCAGAAAAAGTCCAAAGATTAGCAGGGCATGGCAAGCTGCTGAACAACGACTTGGCTACATGCAGGGTCCAAGCATGCCAAAAAGCTAGAAACCTTCCTCAAAGCTGCTTTTTATATTCTGGAGGCAGCTCATATCCCTAAAGCAGCTACTCCGCTGCTCCAGTAGATTCCACCATGGAATTAACTGCCAATCTCACCATGGGGAACTACATCCAGCTGCCCAGCCACTCAACCAGGCCCAGCGAAGTTGACACACAACCTTTCCCACCACAATGACTCTTCCTCCAATCCTGATGCTGTGTTCTTCTTTATATAGTTCAGCTTCTTCAATTATTTGCTCAGCATGCAGATTGAATAAATATGGTGAAATGATACAACACATTTCCTTCCTGATTTTAAACCATGCAATATCCTCTCGTTCTGTTTGAATGACAGCCTCCTGGTCTATGCACAAGTTCCTCATGAGCACAATTCAGTGTTCTGGAATTCCCATTCTTCTCAATGCCATATTTAATTTGTTATAATCCACACAATTAAATGTTTTTACACAGTCAATAAAACACAAGTAAACATCTTTGTGGTGTTTTTTGCTTTTGGCCAAGATCCATATGACATCAGCAATGATATCCCTTGTTTCACGTCCTCTTCTGAATTCAACTTACATTTCTGGAAGTTCCCTGTCAATATATTGCTGCAACCATTTTTTAATTATCTTCAGCAAAATTTTACTTGCATGTGATATTAATGATATTGTTTGATAATTTCCACATAATATCCATAAGCCTAGCCTTAGTATAATCCAAAACACTACTCCTAACACTAAGCCATAATGTTTACATTAATATTAAACTGAAAGCTAACATTAGACCAATCCCTAGGTCTAAACCTAACACAACTCTTTAACTTTAAGGCTAACCCTAAGCCTAACCTTAAATCTGACTCAAATTCAAATTGCGTTCCTAAACCCTAAAGTTAACTTTAAATCTAATCCTAGTCCTAACTATAACTCTAGACCGAATCCTACCCATACTCCTAACTAACTCCTAAATCTAATCCTAATTCTAAACCTTAGCAATAGACTCACCATTAGCCCTGTCCCTACCACTGACCCTAGCACTAGTCCTAATCCTAAATCTAACACTAACCTTAGCAATAATTCTAAAACTAGATCTATCCCATCTCACAACCCTAAACTTAAATCTAATCATAGTCCTAAACCTAACCACAGTTCTAGTAAACAACCTAGCCTTAGCCCAAGCCAAACTCCTATTCCTAAATACATAGTTTAATCTTAGGCCTAAACTTAATCCTAGAAATAACTCTAACACTACCCACAACCATAGTGCTAGCCCTAGCACTATAGATCTAGACCTGAAACTAAACCAAACCATAACCTCTAACCCTAACCCTACATACTTAGCCATAGCCCTATCTTTAAACCTAACACTAACAAGTCTAATCCTAACGCTAGCTGTGTCCTAGAAGTAAATCTAACCCTGGCCCTGAACAAAACCCTAATGCTAGTCCTAACCACAGCCTTAGTTTCAACCCTAATCCTAGACCTATCTAAACCCCTAAATCTAAGCCTATACCTAAGTCTAACCTAAACTCTAACTATAGCTCAACCTGTAATTCTAAGTGTTATATGACTATACCCCTAATCCTTATGATAACTAACATTAGACCAAGACCTAAATCTAGGCCTAGTCCATGCCCTAACTCCATGCCTAAACCTAATGGAACACTAATCCTAAAACTAGCACTAAGCTCAACATTAAATCTTAACCTATACTTAATAGCAATCTGCAACATACAGATGACACAACTTTGTTTGCTGAAAGTGAAGATGACTTTTAAGTATTTACTGATGAAGATTAAAGACTACAGTCTGCTGTATGGATTACACCTCAATATAAAGAAAACAAAAGTCCTCACAAATGGTCCAATAAACAGCTTCATGGTGGATGGAGAAAAGATTGAAGTTGTCAAGAATTTCATACTCCTTGGTTCTATAATCAACACCAAAGGAAGCAGCAGTCAAGACATCAAACAACATATTGCATTGGGCAAATATGCTGCAAAAGACCTCTTTCAAGTGCTGAAGAGCAAAGATGTCTCCTTTAAGACTAAGGTGCACCTAACCCAAGCCATGGTATTTCCAATTGCCTCTTATGCATGTGAGAGCTGGGCAATGAAAAAGGAAGACTGAAGAATTGATGCTTTTGAATTGTGGTGTTGGTGAAGAATACTGAAAGTACCATGGACTGCTAAAAGAACTAACAAATCTGTCCTGTGAGAAGTGCAGCAGGAATGCTCCTTGGAAGCGAGAATGGCTGGACTTCATCTCACCTACTTTGGTCATGTTGTCAGAAGGAACCATTCCCTGGAGAAGGATATCATGCTTGGTAAAGTGGAGGGTCAATGAAAAAGGGGAAAGCCTTCAATGAGATGGATTGACACAGTGGCTGCAATGACAGCCTCAGGTATAGCAAGGATTATGAGGCTGGCACAGGACCAGGCAGTGTTTACTTCTGCTGTGCATGAAGTTGCTATGAGTCAGGGCTGACTTAACAGTACCTGATAACAACAACAACAACAAATAATAGTCATAACTGTAACACTAACCCCTAACCCTGACCTAAACCCTAGCCTTAACTCTAACATTAGACCAAGGCCTAGGCCTTGACCTAGCTAAATTCATAACAATAATCCTAATCTTAATCCCTTAGACACCACCCTGATCCTAACCCTAAACCTAACACTAGAGCAACACACTAGCACAACTCCTAACTCCAAGCCTAAACCTAAAACTAACTTTGCCTTTAACACTTCCCCTAAAACTAGACCAAGACCAAGACCTAGCCTTGACCAACCCCTAAACTTAAAATTAACCCTAAATCGAACCCTAGTCCAAACCTTAACCTAATATCTCTCCCAAGCATTAGTTTAGCCCTAACTCTAGCAATAACCCTTGTTCTAGCACTAACCCTAAACCCAACAATCACTCTAGCACTAAATTATAACCCTTATTCTAACCCTATCCTTAGTCCCAGTCTTCACTCTATTTCAATACTTATCCATAATTCTAACCCTAGATCTAACCTTAACCCTAAACCTTAACCTATCCATAACCTTAACCCAAGACTTAGTCCTAAAGATCAACCTAACCTTAATCTTAGTCATAGCCTTAACCTAAATCCAACCTTAGGCCTAAATGTAAATCTAACCCTAGCACTGCCTTGGCTGAACCCTAGCCCTGGCTCTAGACCTAAACCCTAACCCTAACCCTATGTCCTAATGCTAAATTAAACCCAGAGTTGACATTAACCATAAATGTAACCTCTAGTCCTACACCTAATCCTAAAACTTGCTCTAAGCCCAAACCAAACCCTAAATTTGACCCTTTTTCTAACCCTAATACTAAATGTAACTCTAATCCCAACAATATCCATAATCCCAAATACAAACCCTAACAAGTAGCCTAACATTGACATTAACCATAACCAAACTATAAATCCTAATTCTAACCCTAAATTAAACCTAGAATTAACATTAGCCAACAACCTAATCTTAGTGATAGCCTTAAACCTACACTGAATCCTAAATCTAACACTAAATCTGACCCTGTTCCTAATGCTAACCCTAAACAGAACTCTAACAATATCCCTAAACCCTAGCACTAATCCTAACTCTAAATATAACACTAACCCTATCCCTTGACCAAGTCCTTGGCATAACCCCTAGCCCTAGCACTAACTTCAACTCAAACTTTAAATCTAACCCTAACTATGAACCCAAATCTCAAACTTACCCATAACTTTTATCTTAGGTATAACCCTAAATCTAACTGTAGCCCTAATCATAACCTTACCAAAAACCAAATTCACTACCATAGAGTTGATTTGGACTTATAGAGACCCCCACTGGGTTTCCAAGGCTGTACATCTTTATGGAAACAGATTGTCTCATCTTTCTTCCATGGAGTTCCTAGTGGGTTCAAAACACTGATCTTTTGGGTTGTAAACAAATGCCTTAAACACTAAACTACCATAGCTCCTTAACCTTAACCATAACCATCCCCATATCCCTGGTTCTAGCAGTAGAGCTTGCTCAATTCCTACCCTAAATCCAAAAATCTTCCCTTTTCCTAACCCTAAATTTAATTCTCTCTCTGTCCCTAAACATGACTCAAACACAAACCCTAACTCTTAACCTTAACACTAACCCTAGGTCTAAACCACTAAGCACTTGCATTCCACACCTGGCTCCACACCAGTGAGCCAGACTTCTTACCCTTTAAAGTTTGAGAATAGGTTGAGATCGTTTCGGCCCCAAGACCTCTAATCATTCACTTTACTGGATAAAACTGAACCAACTGTGGAAGACGGCTGGGTATGGGCCCAACGCTAAGCACCATCCATTTTCAGAGCTAGTTTATTCACCAGGAATCAGACATCAGTCAGAGTCACTGTAACAAAAAGAACTGGTTGATCTTCATCCATTTCAGGAAGTGGCATATGTTCAAGAACCAATGGCACTGAAGGAAGAAGTCGAAGCTGCACTGAAAGAACTGATGAAGAACAAAGCTCCAGGAATTGATGGAATACCCATTGAGATGTTTCAACAAATGGACGCCACACTGGAGCCACTCACTCGGTTATGCCAAGAGATTTGGAAGACAATTTGGAAGCCAATTGCTTGGAAGAGATCCATATTTGTACCCATTCCAAAGAAAAGTGATCCCACAGAATGTGGAAATTATTGAACAATATCATTAATATTGCATGCAAGTAAAATCTTACTGAAGATAATTGGAAAGAAGTTGCAGCAGTGTATTGACAGAGAACTTCCAGAAATGCAAGCTGGATTCAGAAGAGGATGTGGAACAAGGGATATCATTGCTGATGTCAGATTGATCTTGGCTCAAAGCAAAGAATACCAGAAAGATGTTTACTTTTTTATTGACTATGCAAAAGCATTTGATTGTGTGGATCATAACAAATTGTGGATAACATTGAGAAGAATGGGAATTCCAGAACACTTAATTATACTCATGAGGAACCTGTACATAGACCAGGAGCTGTTGTTCAAACAGAAAAAGGGAACACTACATGGTTGAAAAACAAGAAGGAAGTGTGCCAGGGTTGTATCCTTTCACCATACTAATTCAATCTGTATGCTAAGCAAATAATCCAAGAAACTGGACTATATGAAGAAGAATGTGGCATTAGGATTGGAGGAAGCCTCATTAACAACATGCAATATGCTAACAACACAATTTGCTTGCTGAAAGTGAGGATGACTTGAAATACTTGCTGATGATGATTGAAGAATACAGTCTACAGTATGTATTACATCACAATATAAAGAAAACAAAAATCCTCGCAACTGGTCCTATAAGCAACATTATGACAAATGGAGAAAAGATTGAAATTGTCAGACTTCACATTGCTTAGTTCTACAATTGACACCAATGGAAGCAGCAGTCACTGGGCAAATTGGCTGCAAAGGACCTCTTTCAAGTGCTGATGAGCAAAGATATCTCCTTGAGGATTATGGTGTGCCTGAAACATGCCATGGTATTTTCTGCCGTCTCATATGCATATGAAAGCTGGACAATGAGTAAGGAAGACCGAAGAAGAATTGATGCCTTTGACCTGAGGTGTTGGTGAAGAATGCTGAAAGTACTGTGGCCTGCTAAAGAAATAACAGGTCTGTCCTAGAGGATGTGCTGCCAGAAGGCTTGTTGAAAGCGAGAATGGCCAGACTTCGTCTCACATATTTTGGTCATGTTGTCAGAAGAGACTATTCCCTGGAGAAGGATGTCATGTTTGGTAAGGTGGAGGGTTGACAAAAGAGGGGAAGGCCCTCAATGAGATGGATTTACATGGTGACAGTGGCGATGGGCTCAAGTATAGCGAGAATCATGGAGCTGGCTCAGGACTGGGCAGTGTTTTGTTCTGTATGCATAGGGTCGCTATGAGTCAGAGAAGACTCAATGGCACCTAACAACAACAACAGGTCTAAACCAAGACCTAACCCTAAAGATAAACCTTAACAATCCATAACCCTAACTCTATTCCTAATTCTATCACTAAACTTAACCCCAATCCTAACCTTAAATCTAAACTTTGCAATTACGGTAAATCTAACACTAACTTCAAACTCCAAATCTAATCTTACATGCTAGATCCAACATTAGACTAACTCCAAACCTATCCCTTGTCCAAGCGCTAACCATAACCTTAAATCTAATCCAAATTACTAGCGCTGTTTATAACCCTATTCATAGCTGAATCCTGAGCCCTAGACATAACCGTAGCCCCAGACACAGCCAAAGCCCTAGCATTAATCTTGAATCTAACAGAACTCCTTATCCTAACTATAAGTATAGCCATAAACTGAGCCCTAGCCATAGCCCTAGCTCTAACACTAATACTTACCATAACCATAAACATAAACCCTAACCCTAATCCTAGCCCTAGTCCTAAAACTAACCCTAACACTAACTTAAAACCTAAACATAACAAATACCTTAAGTCTAACCCTATTGTTGTTGTTGTTATGTGCCATCAACTTGGACCTGACTCATAGCGACCCCTCCTTGGGTTTCTGAGGTGGTATCACTATGGAAGTAGATTGCTCAACCTTCCTTCTGAGGATTGGCTGGTGGGTATAAACTACCTTCTGGTTAACAGTCAACTACCTTAGGCATTACACTACCAGAGCTCCCAAATCTAACCCTAACCCTAATTTTGCCCTAACCATAAAGGTAAAAGTATTCCTAGCCTTACCCCTAATCCCTAACCCTAACCATAATCATAAACATAACCTAAAACTAGACCATGCTCTAGTTGTAGATATAGTCCAACCACTAACACTAAACCAAACCCCTAACCCTAACCTTAACACTACAAGCCCTAAGCCTAGGCCTAATTACATCCCTTACACATGGAAAAATGTAAAACTAATCCAAACCCTAATTTTCTCTCTAACATAAACATAATCTAACCATAGCCTTAACCTTAACTTTAATACTACATCAAGCCCTAACTTAGCTCTAGCCAAACCCATTATTCTAAATGGAACACTAAAACCAGTCCTAACTCTCTGGGATCTTAAAAGCTTGCAAGCAGCCATCTAGATGCAATGATGGGTCTCTCCTTGTCCAGAGCAAAGAAAAATGAAGAAAACCAAAGATTCATGGAAACAATTAGTCTGAGTGATTGGTACACCATGTGATCCTTAGCATGTAAAACTATGAGACCAGAAGAACTAGATGGTGCCCAGCTACCATTGTAGACCACTTGGAGGGGGATCTACGTAGGAGTTCCTGGATAGGGTGGGAGAACAATGTGGAAAAAACTCAAAATCATTTGAAAAAAGAAGGGGGGGTACCAAGTTTTCTGGTCTGATAAAGCCTGATGGAACCACTGACACTATGGTCCCTAGCTGCCCTTCAGGTCTGGCATTGAACCCACACCTGTGACTTCCAGCCAAACAAAAGACAAGCATATGAGGTGAACATTTACACTAGGTAGATACACTCCTTGGAGAGAACAATCATAGGAGAATAGAAGGGCTGTGTGTGCACAAAAAGAGTGCATGGAGGGAAGGACACAGGGAAGAGGTAACTATGGGGAAGAAGTGGAAGGGGAGCTGTTGCATTATGGTAAATTGTAGTCAATTTCATGAGACAAAATGTATGTGAACTGCTGCATGGAAAAGTGAATTTGCTCTGTAAACTTTCACCCAAATCACAATTAAAAAAAGGAAAAGAGGTCAGGAGCAGAAGATGGCGGACTAGATAGAAGGACTGCACAGACCGTCTTCAACAAAGAAAAGGAAAACCAATTGACACAGACACAGAAGTTAATCTTGGACCCCT
>NW_006922396.1:532506-533569 GCF_000298275.1 Orycteropus afer afer | reverse complement strand
GAATTTTGGAAGAAAATACAGGAACAAAATGACAAAATAAATGAAAAATTAGAAAAGATTCTAAATCTGCAGATAGAAATCCAAAAGATTAATACTAAATTGTCAGAAATAGATAACACATTGGAAGGGCAAAAGATAGGAATTGATGTGATGGAGGACGGAATTGATGAGATGGAGGAAAAATACCTGAATATTGCTTCGGAAAGGGATCAATCAGAAAAAAATCAAAACAAAATGAGGAAAGCCTAAGATTCATGTGGGATACCATCAAGGGGAATAACGTATGTGTCATTGGAATTCCAGAACAGGAAGAGAAAAATAAAACCACTGAAAGAATTTTCCAAGATCTGCTCGAGGAGAACTTCCCTGAAATGATGAAAGATGAGAATATATCCATCCAGGAAGTCCAGCGAACCCCAAACAGGATAGACCCCAGAGGAAAATCACCAAGACACATCATCATCAAACTCACCAAGACCAGGGACGAAGACAGAATCCTGAAAGCCACACGGGAAAAATGGGGGGTTGCCTACAAGGGACACCCAGTGGGAGTGGGCTCTGATTTCTCAGCAGAAACCGTGCAAGCAAGAAGGCAATGGGATGATATACATAAAACCCTGAAAGAGAAAAATTTCCAACCAAGAATTATATACCCGGCAAAATTGTCCCTCAAATATGATGGTGAAGTTGGGAGATTCCCAGATGGGCAGAAACTGAGGGAGTTTGTTGAAGCCAGACCAACCTTGCAGGTCATGCTAGAGGGAATCCTTTGATCAGAGAACCAAAAATAGCAGATGGCAACCGACCATTGATACACAGGATAGCATAACCCAGAAACCACGGCTATGGACATATCCAAAGTGGAGTGAGCTTGTAGGATTGTAAACAGGGAAACAGAGACATCAATTGGAGACTGAGAACAACTACAAACAAGAAGAGGGAAAAGACTGTGTAGTTACAGAATTTCTAAATGGTGAGGAAGTTAAGGAAGTTGAAAGATAGAATGGACTGTTTTAGACCTGGGGATAGGATTATAAATCATAGGGCAACCTCAAAGAAAATT
>NW_006922396.1:523520-527815 GCF_000298275.1 Orycteropus afer afer | reverse complement strand
GAAAAGAAAAAACGTGGTAGAAGACCTAACGTTACAGATTAGGCTTGCTGTATTAACATGGTCAAAAGCACTACTTAATGTCTAATATGATTTCCAACCATGTAACTGCAATATTAGTCTTAAATGATCATAAGATGCCAAATATTACTGTGTTTGGAGTTGACATTTCAAGAAGCTAATGAGCTAATGTTGTTGTTGTTATGTGCCATCAAGTCAGACCCGACTCATAGTGACCCTTCCTTGGGTTTCCGAGGCGGTATCACTACGGAAGTAGATTGCCCCATCTTCCTCCCAATGAGTGGCTGGTGGGTTTGAACCGCCAGCCTTCTGGTTAGCAGTCAAGTGCCTTAGGCACTATGCTACCAGAGCTCCAGATTACTTATAATAAATGACCTTCAAACAAGGGGAGCAGGGGGAACAGTCCTAACTGTAACCCAAACACCAACACTAAAAGTATTCCAACAGTATCCCTATGCCTAACACAAGACTGTCTTAGTTCTAGGCCTATTACAATCCCAAACACTAAGCCTAAGCCTAACCCTAATTTAACCCTAACCACTGACCCTAGCCCTAGTCTTAACCCTAATCCTAGACTAAATCCTACTCCTAGTCCTCACCTAATCTGTAATAGTAACACTGACTCTAACCTCTGTATCTACCCCTAATCCTAATGCTAACCATAACTCACACACTAGAACAAATACTAGTTCCCACTTCAGCACAACTTCTTACTCTAACCATAACCATAACCCAACTTTGAATACTTTCCATAAATTTGAACAAGACCTATGCCTATCCCTACTCCTAACCCTAAACATATCCTAGTAGTAAAGATAGCTCTAGCCCTAGCCTTAATCCTAGGTCTAAATTCTAACTTTAATTCTCACCCTAGCTCTAAACTTAGCCATAATGGTAACCTTAGGCCTAACGCTAACCTGAACACGAGCCCTAGTCTAATCCTAGCACTACCCTAAGCCTGTCCCTAAACCTAACTAAATGTAGTCCTAGAGCTACTGGCAGCTCTTCCTTATCCCTAACTCTAAATCTAAAGCTAACTATAACCATTGTCTGTCTCTAAACTTAAATCTAACCTTATGCCTAAACTTAAATTTATCGCTGGTTATAGCCCTAAACTCAATTCTACCTGAAATCCAAACTCTAGTATTAAATGTAAAAAAAAAAAAAAAAAAAAAAATCCTAACCCTAAAACTAGCCAGAGCCATATTCCTAACATTACTTCTACTTCAAACCAAGCCCTAAAACTAAAATCCAACCCTAACCCTAAATTAACCTTAACCTTAAATCTAACCCTAAACTTAACATATAACCATAGCACTAGACTTAGCCCTAGACGTAGCTCTTAAACGAAACCAAACTCTGTATCTAACCATTGCCTTAAATTATTCTTAGTCATAATCCAAGCTCTAGCTATAAACCTAGTCCTAATACTAACACTAACACTAACTTTGCTTGTAAACCTTAACCCTAGCCACAATCCTAACCCTAACCCCAAACATAAACTAGGTCTAAGACTAAATCTAACCATAGGCTTAGTCCAAACCCTAAACATTCACCTAGGTTTACCCTAGACTTAATTATAACCCTAACCCTAAAGCTAACCCTAGCCATGCCCTAATGCTAAGAAAAACTGTAGCTCTAATTCAAATTGTAGCCCTTGGCCTAGTTCCAAATATAGTTCTAAGTCTAACCTTGTTGTTGTTGTTGCTATGTGCCGTCAAGTCAGCCCTGACTCATAGCGACCCTCCTTGGGTTTCCAAGGCAGTATCACTACAGAAGTAGATTGCCCCATCTTCCTTCCAACGAGTGGCTGGTGGGTTTGAACCACCAGCCTTCTGGTTAGCAGTCAAGTGCCTTAGGTACTACACTACCAGAGCTCCCATGCCCTGGCCTTAGCCCCGGCCAAATCCCTTACTCTAAACCTAAACCTAAAATTAATCCTTTCTATAGCTCAACCTCTAAATCTAAACATAATCTAACCCCATCCCTAATCCTAAAAATAACAAGATTACACTAGAGCTAGACTTATTCCAACCACAAATTCTAAGCCTGAGCCTACATCTAACTCTAAATTAACATTAACATTAACATTAACTCAAATCAACATTAACCCCTAAATGTATCATTACTCTTAACACTAACAGTAACTCTAACACTAGACCAAGCCATAGTCCTATCCCTCGCCTATTTGCTAACAGAGACCCTGCAGTGTAGTAGATTACTTAGTATGGCTTTTCTACCCATAAGTCATTGTAAACTCAGTGATGGAATGAGCAACTGAGGAGCTCCTGATTGTAAATGTTATCCACCTGCGTTATTTTTGTTGGGCGTGGCACAACGCAATGTTATGGGAGGCTCTCTCTCAGGTGTTTAGAGTTCTGATGCTGTGATTGGCTAGTTTGGCCACTCTGCCAAGCTCAAAAGGAGGCCTCCTAGAGGCAGAACTCTGACTGCTGGCTGAGGAAGGATGTGCTCCTGCAAGAGAAATGCTGCTACAAGAGACACGTGCTGCTGGAAGAGACACGCGCTGCTGGGAAAGAGACTCAAGAGACACACATTGCTGAGGAGCATGTACTGTTGGGAGAGAGACTGTGGGAGACTTTTGGCTGAGAGACAGTGGGCTGGGAGAGAGACTGAGCATTTTTCCTGAACTTGAATTGTAACCTGGTGCTTCCCTAATAAACCTCATAATCTGTGAGTTCTGTGTGGCCACTGCAGCGAATTATCAAACCCAGGAGAGAGGTGGTGGTGCTTTGGGAGGAACAGTTGGTGAAAGGGCTGGAGGGAGGCAGCATGTCTGGCCTCCTAGGAATAGGCCCTGGGCTATTGATGGTGATTCTGTCTTCCTCTTGTGGGATTAGAGGAGGTCAGAACATGTGGCCTCCTTGCCATTTTTGCAGACCCTAACTCTAATCTCCAAATATATTCCTAATCCTTACACTAATCCACACACTAGATCAAATTCTAGGCCTGACCTTTGCACAACATCTTACTGTAACCCTAACCTAAGCCAAACCCTAACTATTTCCATAACACTAGCTCAAGCCCTACCCCATCCCTATCCCTAAACATATTGCCCATAGTAAAGATAGCTTTGGAGTTAACTTTAAACCTTTATCCTAAACCTAAACTTAGTCCTAGCCCTAAATCTAAATCTAACTTTACTCATAACACTAAATCTAGCCTTAATCCTAACTGTAATCCTAGCCCTAAGCCTACATAACCCTAACCCTAAACCTAAATGAATTTAACTCTAGACCTACCAGTAGCTCTTCGGTATGTCTAACGTTAAACATAAGCTAACTATGATGTTGCTCTAGACTGAAACCTAAATCTAATCCTAAACCTATCACAGTCCTAAACTTAATTCTAGCCCAAACATCAACTGTAGTCCTAAATGCAACAAAAACTATAACCCTGAAACTAACCCTACCCGTAGCCCTAACCCTACTCTTAACACTAACCTTAGCCCTAAACCTACTCCTAATCCTAACTCTAAACCTAACACTAGACCAAGCCCTAATCCTAGCCCTAACCCTACTCCTAACACTAATGCTGGTACTAAACCTAACCCGAACCCTAAATCTAAATGTAACCTTTAATCTAAGAATAACCCTAACCTCAAATCTTGCCCCGGCACCTACAAATATCTAAAACACTAACATTGTTGTTGTTATTGTTGTTATTTGCCGTAAACACTAACATTAATACTAGACAAAGCCCTATCCCTAGCTGAATTCCTCATTTTAAAGATAACACCACCACCTGTAAAATGATACAACCACTGTGGAAATCAGTATGGTGATTCCTTAAAAAGTTGCAAATAGGAATACCATTTGATTCACCAATTCTATTACTAGGTATATATTCTAAAGAAGTGAGAGGCAGGACACAAACATATATATATGCTCACCCAGGTTCATAGCAGCACTATTCACAATAGCAAAGAGATGGAAACAACCTAAGTGCCCATCAGCTGAGGAATGGATAAACAAACTGTGGTACATACACGCAATGGAATACTATGCAACCCTAAAGAATAATGGAGAGTGCAAAATACTGCATAACATGGATGAATTTGGAGAACATTATGCTGAATGAAATAAGTCAAACACAGAAGGACAAATATTGTACTAGTCCACTATTGTAAAAAGTCAAGGAAAAGTTTATACATGGAAGGAAACTTTCTTTGTTGGTTACCAGGGATTGGAGGGGAGGAAAGGCAAAATACCTGGACAGGCTAAAAAAAAGAAGAAAAAAAAAGTCAGGTCCAACTT
>NW_006922396.1:522258-523404 GCF_000298275.1 Orycteropus afer afer | reverse complement strand
TACCAAAGATTATTAGTGGTTACCAGAGGTGGGAAGGAGGAGGAGGGGGGAAGCTTTTGTTTGCAGAACATTGAGTTTATGCTAATGTGGTGGAATGTTTTGGAGAGGAATAGTAATAATGGTGGCACAACATGAAAAATGTCATCAATGTCTCTGAGTTGTAAATGGAGAAGTTGTTATGTTAAATGTGTCATTGTATATATTTTCACTACAGTAAAAGTAAAAAGAAAGAAAGAACACTGTAGCATCCCAGAAGTTCCTCCCCATTAAGATCCCCTTTCTCCTATTCATCTTCACTTTGAACATACAGTTTCCATTTGTTTTGAATTTTTGATTAGTGAAATCATGTATGTATACTTTCCAATTGCTTTATTTCAACATTTTACTGTGAGGCTTTCCATGTTGTAGTGTTTAGCACTTTTAGTGTAGTTTTGTTGATACATAGTATTCTCTTGTATAAATATACTACCATTATTCCATTGATTAAAATATTTTGGGACATGAAAAAAAAAATACTGGTAACACCACCCCTAATGCTAACACTAACCCTAAACCTAAGCAATAGCCCTAACACTAATCATAACCGTAAAACTAACTCTAACACTATCTTAATATTACACAAAGCCCTATGCCTAGTCCTAGCCAAACCCTTAGCTATAAACCTTATCCCAACTCTGTTGTTGTTGTTGTTATGTGCTGTCGAGTCAGACAACTCTGATACTAATCAATTCACTAGCCATATGCTAGCCCAACTCCTATCCATAACTCTAAAACTAACACTAATTCAATTACTAACATTTATCTCTAACCTTAGTACTAATGCTAACCTAAAACTAAGCCGTAAGTTTAACTCTAAATCTAAGTCTGCACCTAACAAAACCTATCCCTAGCAATAGCCTGCGGTGGTTAAGTTGTGTGTCAGTGTGGCGGGGCCTGGTTTTGAGTGGCTGGGTAGCTGGGTGTTATTCCCTATGATGAGATTATAATCAACTCCATGGAGGAATCTGCAGTGAGCAACTGAGTAGCTGCCTTAAGAATGTGGTCTGCTTCCAGTATATAAGGAGAAGTATTGAGAAAAGTAGGAGCTCTGGTAGCATAGTGGCTAAAGCACTTGACTGCTAACCAGAAGGCTGGCGGTTCAAACCC
>NW_006922396.1:518338-521531 GCF_000298275.1 Orycteropus afer afer | reverse complement strand
AATCTACTTCCGTAGTGATAGCACCTCAGAAACCCAAGGAGGGGTCACTATGAGTCGGGTCCAACTCAACGGCAAACAACAACAATAACATAACTGGGTGAGCCATTTTCCTAAGATGAATTTCTCTCTCTCTCTCTCTATCTACAAGCTTTACTGGTTTTGCTCTCTAGAGAACCCAGCCTAAGGCACAGCCCCAATCTAGTCTTAATCGTAATTCCAATCCTAGCCTGAAACCTAATCCTAAAATTAAATCTAAAACCAACCCCAACAGTACACCTTAACCCACGCCATAGTCATAATCTTAACACTAATCATATACTCTAACCATAGTGCCACTCCTCTGAAGGAAGATTGGACAATCTACCTCCATAGTGATACCACCTTGGAAACCCAAGAAGGGGTTGCTATGAGTCAGATCCAACTCCATGGCAGTAAGTTGGGTTTTTTGGGTTTTTTTTTAACCCTAGCCCTAGCCATAATCCTAAACCTAACTCTAAACATAACCCTAACCCTAATTTTAGTGTGCTCTAATCCTAAATATAACTGTGGTGGTTAAGGTTATATGTCAACTTGACTGGGCCTGGTTTTGAGTGGCTGGGAAGCTGGATATACTTATTCCCCATGATGAGATTGGTAATTAACTCCGTGGTGGAATCTACTAGAGCAGCTGAGTAGATGCTGTAGGGGTGTGTTGTGCTTCCAGCATAAAAAGAGAAGCTTTGGGAATGGTTTCAGCAGCTTTTTGGCACACTTGGACCCTGAATTTGATCTGCTCTTTATCTTAGTGGCCTGCCATGTTGTCTGCCAATCTTGGGACTGTGTCTTTTCACTTGTCAACCTTGGATTTTGTCAGCCTCAGCAGCTACCTGAGTGAAGAAAGCCTCCAAGTTCAGTGGACCAGGTGCAAGAGGCAGAGGTAAAACCCAAGCTTGAGGGGCTTTCATCCAGCCCATAGAGCTTGGCACTTTGAACTCTGACTTCTAGCCTCCCAAACTGTAAGAGAATAAACTCCTGTTTGTTCAAGACACCCATTTGTGTGTGTGTGTGTGTGTATTCCTGTTACAGCAGCTCTAACTAGAGGTAACAAAAACAATAACCAAAGGCCTAACCCTAACACTTAACCAGCTGTAATCTTAAGGACAGCACTAATACTAACCATAGACCTAAACCTAGCACTAATCCAAACCCTAAATATTACCCCATCCTAACCCTAGCCATTATGAGATCCGAGGATGCAGTAGTTAAAGTGTTTGGCTGCTAACCAAAAGATAAGTCATTCAAAGCCACCAGCCACTTAGTGGGAGAAAGATGAGGCAGTCGGCTTCTGTAAAGATTTACATCCTTGGAAATCCTAAAGGGCAGTTCTACTCTATCTTACAAGGTCATTATGACACATTAGCAGGGGCTTAACCCTAACCCTAATTCTAACACTAAATAAAACCCTAGGCCTATCTCAAGCCAAATCTTGGATTGTAAGCCTAAACCAAAGCCTAACCAGAACCCCAAACAAGCCCATACAGTAGTGCTAAGGCTCATCTAATCCTATTCCTAACCACAACATAAAAATACTTCATGCCCTAGGGCTCAACCCTAGGCCAAACACAATGCTAAACCTAAACATAACCCTAACACTAACACTACACTAATCATAACACTAACCTCTAAACTATCCCAAGCCCTATACTAACACTTAACAGTAAGATAATGCTAATCTATAACTGAAACCCTAATCCAAACACTAGACCAAATTCTAGGCCTAACCCTAAGACAACCCCTAAGTCTAAACCTAACCCTAACCTTGTTAGGTGTGGTTGAGTTGGCTCTGACTCATAGTGACCCTATGTACAACAGAATGAAACCGTGCCCGGCCCTCTGCCACCACTCGTCTGTTAGTTTGTCATACTGTGGTGGCTTGTAAGGCTGGAGGTTTTGCCACCAGTATTTCAAATACCAGAAGGGTCTCCCATGGTACACAGGTTTCAGCAGAACTTCCAGACTAAGACAGACTCTGAAGAAGGAAGGGGCTTTTCAAAGAATCAACCAGTGAAAACCTTATGAATAGCAGTGAAATACTGTCTGATACATTACTGGAAAACCTTAACTTTATTCCTAACCATAATCATAGCCCCTTCCCTAAAACTAGACCAAGACCTAGGGACAGTCAAAGCCCTAAATCTATACTTAATATTAGCACTAAACCTATCCTCAAACTGACCCTAACCGTAAATCTACCCCTACCTATATCCATAGACCTACATGAAATGCCAGCTCTAGCATTAGTCTTAGCACTAAACCTAAACTAGACCAAATCCTAACATTAACCTTAAACTCTCACCACAACCCTAACCCCAAATCTAAACTTTCTCCTAAACTGAACTTTAGTCCTAACCATAACCTTGCTTTCAAACACTACCTCTTACCCTAGTCATAATGTTAACCTTAGCTATACTTCTAGCCATAGCCCTAATCCTGACTATAATCCTATCACTAAATTTGTCCCTTGCTGTAACCCTAAATCTAACTCTAGCATTCACCTAACCCTAACTAGCCTAGTCCTACCCATAGCCCTAGAGCTAACCCTAATGTGCCATAGAACTAGAGCTACTCTAGTCCTATCCTAGACCTAACATTAGCTCTGGCTTAACACAAAGCATGGATCCTAGCCTTAGCCCAACCTTAGCCCTAGCCCTAGTCTTAGCCTGTTCAGTACCCACAACCTTAATCATAATCCTTACCCTAAACTTTGCTTTAGACATAATCTTAAATCTGAATGTAACACTAGCCATACACCAGGCACTAACAGTAGTAGCATTGTCCCTAGCCCTAGCTTCAATCCTAGCCAGTCATGGGCCTACCTCTAACCATAACCTTAGTTGTAGCTCTAACACTAAAACTAACACTAGTCCTAACACTAACCTTAATCAAAACTCTAACACTAGGGGGACTCCGGCAAGATGGCAACCTAGGCAGAAAGACTGCACAGACCCTCTTCAACAAAAAAAAGGGAAAACAATTGACACATACATAGAAGATAATCTTGGACCCCTGAGCCTTAAAGGGAAGGATGTAGAAGTGGACTAAACCCTAACTAGCAGAAGAATTTGCATGAAAATACCAAAACGGAGACATACGGAGCTGTGGTCTGGCAGCGCTCCTGAATGATCCTGAAGGCACAAACAGCTTGGAGATTCCC
>NW_006922396.1:516977-517527 GCF_000298275.1 Orycteropus afer afer | reverse complement strand
TTCCTTGCTTTTCTTTTTGCACTTTTCCCATTTTTTTTTCTTCATTTATTATTCTCCTTCCTTACTTTTTTTTTCTTCGTGCCCTATCCCCAGATACTGCAGGTTTTCTAGTTTTTTCTCTTTTTTTCCCTTTTCTCCTTTTTGGTTACTGCTCCTGTGTGATTACATAGTGTGTTTTCATCCATGGACTTTTAGTTTTTTTGAAGGTTATTCAATTATAATTTGTGTCTAACTGAGTGGGAGACAACAAAAATCCGCATTAAGACACAACTACACCCACACCTTCTGCAACTTCACTTACTGAGCGAGAGCCACTACCTCCTTCTCCACCAACGGGCCAATGATAAAAAACTACCCAGAAGAGCCTGAATCACCCTTGGCTGCTCTTCACAAATAGTTAACAGAGATCTAAAAAGAACAACACCATGATGCCTCGGAAACAACAGACCATCACTGTCCACACAAAGAAGCAGGATAAAGTGGTAGAAACAAGGGAGCAGGATAAAGACCCAGAACACATCCCTGAGGAAGAAGCAGCATTGGAACTCTC
>NW_006922396.1:503761-504433 GCF_000298275.1 Orycteropus afer afer | reverse complement strand
CGCTATGAGTCGGGGCCGACTCGACAGAAAATAACAACAACAACATAACTAGGGTCCAGGTTTGGTTACAGGTTAGGCCTAAGTCTTGCGCTAAAGTTTAGGTAAAGGGTAAGGTTTATTTATTTTTTTCCTTTTTTGTTTTACATTCAAAAGTTCATGTACATTTGGTTTCACTCCCCAATTACCGTCCCCAACCCTAACCCACTCTTCTCCTCTCCCTTCCCAGTGACCGCCCCCCCAATCCCTCTGCCCTTCTTAGTTATGCACTCTTGTCTGTCCAGTTTTTCCTCCTTGTGAATGTTGCCCCTCTGGTGCCCCATGGCCGATTGCTCCAAGGGACGTATCTCCGTAGAGTAGGTGGTGCATCACCCTGTGTTGGGTGTTCTGTATGTAAGTCTTACTACTGTTGGGCTGAGAGCCAGCCCTTATTAGTGAGATTTATCCCTGGTCCAAAGTGTGTCTCAGGGCCATAGTCTTAGGGGTCCCACCAGTCTCCATCCAACCAGTAATTCTGGCCGTTATTGTGTTTCTGAATTTTGTTCCACATTTTTCCTCCCACTCTATCCAGGATCTCCAGTTTTGATCCCTTCCCAAGTGGTTGGGATTGGTAGCCAGGCACCATCTGGTTCTTTTGGTTAGATTTTTTCTTTTCTCTCTCTCTCTCTCTCTTTT
>NW_006922396.1:500158-502696 GCF_000298275.1 Orycteropus afer afer | reverse complement strand
GGGTTTGAACCGCCAGCCTTCTGGTGAGCAGTAAAGTGCCTTAGGCACTATGCTACCAGAGCTCCTATGCCTGTCTATTGCCTGGAAGCCACAGGAGTAAGTTCTAGGGGCTATAATCTCAGGGGTCTCACTAGGCTCTACCAGAACAGAAAACCTGGTCTCTTTATGCCTGTCTATTGCCTGGAAGCCACAGGAGTAAGTTCTAAGGGCTATAATCTCAGAGGTCTCACTAGGCTCTATCAGAACAGAAAATCTGGTCCATTTTTTTTATGATTTTGATTTTTCTTCCACATTGTTCTCCAACTCTGTCCAGGATCCCCTGCACTGATCCCTTTCTGAGTGATTGACAGTGGTAGCCCGGCACCATCAAATTTTTCTGGTCTCATGGTCATAGAGACTGAGGATTGTTTGGTCTACTAGTCCATTGGATTAATTGTTTCCTTGTGTCTTCAGTTTTCTTCATTCTTCTTTTCTGTGCCCCTTGTCAACTTCACTATACCCCTCGACACTCTTACAGCACATATAAATATGCATGTAGAAACACTGTCTACCAACCCTATACGTGGTCATAGGCAAATTCCTGCCTTCTAGACACACTTGATCATTCAGCCTGTCCACTCATCTATATCCACTCATAGATCAATGCTTTCCATCACTGAAAATGCAGTACTGTACATGCAAAAAAGTTCATCTATGTTGTTTGTACTTTCCATGTACATCTCTATGTCTTCCTTTTCCTCAGTGCCTCCATGTTGATAAATTGCCCTTCCCTTTACCCAAATCAATATTTGTTTCTACCTCTCTAGCAGTGTTCCCTCCCATTCCTAGTAACCAACAAAGAAAGCCTCCTTTCATATAGAAACCTTTCCTTGACCTTTTACAATAGTAAACTACTACTATATTTGTCCTTCTGTGATTGACTTATTTCACTCAACATAACGGTCCTCCAAGTTCATCCATGTTATGTGGTGTTTCACAGATTCTACATTGTTCTTTAGTGTTACATAGCATTCCATTGTGTGTATGTACCATAGTTTGATTATCCATTCTTCTGTTGATGGGCATGTAGGTTGTTTCCATATTTTTGTTATTATGAATAGTGCTGTGATGAGCATGGGTATCTGCCTCTCACTTATTTAGGATATATGCCTAGTAATGAGATTGCAGGATCAAATGGTATTTCTAATTCCAAATTTTTAAGGAATTGCCATACTGATCTCCACAGTGGTAGTATCATTTTATAGGCCCACTGGCAGTGTAGGAGAATCCCAATCTCTCCATATCCTCACCAGCATTTGTTATTTTCTGTTTTTGAAATTTGCTGTTAGTGCCGGGAGATGGTATCTCATTGTTTTTTGATTTGCATTTCTCTAATGGCTAATGAGGAGCTCTGGTAGCATAGTGCCTAAGGCACTTGACTGCTAACCAGAAGGCTGGTGACTCAAACCCACCAGCCACTCCTCGGAAGGAAGGCTGGGCAATCCACTTCAGTAGTGATACCGCATCAGAAACCCAAGGAGAGGTCATTATGAGTCGGGTCCAACTCAACAGCACATAACAACAACAACAAAGGCTAATGATCATGAACATTTCTTCATGTGTTGGCTGCCTGAATAACATCTTTGGTGAAGTGTCATGTCTTCTGCCCATTTTTAAATTTGATTGATTGTTTTTTTATTGTTGAGGTGTTGGGGTTTTCTATAAATTTTAGAGATAAGTTCCTTGTCAGGTATGTTGATGCTGCATATCTTTTCCCAATCTGTAGGTCTCTTTTCACTTTTTTGGAGAAGTCTTTGGAAGCACATAAAAAATTTTAGAAGGTCCTAATCATCTAGTTTATTATCTGCTGTTTGTGCATTTTGGTTTATGCTTGATAGTAAATTTATGCCATAAATTAGGGCCCCTAAATTTGCCCTTATTTTTCCCTTGAGGAACTTTGCAGTTTTAGGTTTCACATTTAAGTCTTTGATCCATCTGGAGTTAGTTTTTGTGTATGGTGTGAGGTACAGATCTTGGTTGATTTTTCTGCAAATGGGTATCCAGTTTGGTAGCACTATTTGTTAAACAGATAATCTCTTCCCCATTTAATGGATTTCAGCCCTTCATCAAAGATCAGCTGATCATAGGTAGATGGATCTATATCTGAGTTCTCAATTCTATTGCACTGGTCTGTGTATCTGTCTTTGTACCAATACCATGTTCTTTTGACTACTGTGGCTGTATAGTAGGTTTTGAGATGTAGGAGTGTGATACCTCCTACTTTGTTCTTCTTCAATAGTGCTTTGCCTATCCAAGGTCTCTTTCCTTTCCATATAAAATTAGTCATTGCTTTTTCCATATCCTTAAAGAATGTTGATGGGATCTGGATTGGGATTGCATTAAATATATAGATTGCTTTGGGTAGTATTGACATTTTCACAATGTTCAATCTTCCTATCCACAAGCATGGTAATGTTCTTCCATTTATGTAGATCTCTTATGGTTTCTTGAAGTAGTGTTTTGTAGTTTTCTTTGTATGGGTCTTTTGTGTCCTATGGT
>NW_006922396.1:489833-499831 GCF_000298275.1 Orycteropus afer afer | reverse complement strand
CCCCGCCACTTTTTTTTTTTTTCTCCAAATGATTTTGAGTTTTGTTCCACATTGTTCTCCCTCTCTATCAAGGATCTCCTACATAGGTCCCCTTCCAAGTGGATGACAGTGGTAGCCAGGCACCATCTAATTCTGGTCTCATAGTCATATAGGCTCCAAACTGGATGGTGTACCAGTCGCTAGGACTAATTGTTTCCATGAATTTTGGTTTTCTTCATTCTTCTTTGCTCTGGACGAGGAGAGAACCATCATTGCATCTAGATAGCAGCTTGCTAGCTTTTAAGATCCCAGTCACTACTCGCCAAAGTAGGAGGTGAAACAGTGTTTTGTATAGTATGTTATGCCAATTGAACTTGATGTCCCCTGTGACTATGGTCCCAAGCCCAAAGGTTCAACTACTCAGTCCCTCTGGGTAGCTGTCTGTGACCAAGCAGTGACCACAGCCTTGCCCCTTGTCAGCTCTACTCTACACCTGGGAATTCTGATCATTCACATTGTGTCCTATGGTTTCTTGAAGTAGTATTTTGTAGTTTTCTTTGTATGGATCTTTTGTGTCGTTGGTAAGATTTATTTGTATGTATGTATGTATCTGTTTATTTATGGTAGCTATTGTAAATGGTATTGATTTCTTTATTTCCTTTTCAGCAATCTCTTTGCTGGTATAAAGGAATCCAACTGATTTTTGTATGTTGATCTTGTATCCCACCACCATGCTAAGTCTTTCCATTAGTTTCAGTAGTTTTTTTAAATTTTATTTATTTATTTATTGATGACTCTCTTGGGTTTTTTATGTATAAGATCATGTCATGAGCAAATAGGGATAGTTTTACTTCTTCCTTAACAATTTGGATGCCTTTGATTTCCCTTTCTTCCTTATTGCCCTGGCTAGGACTTCCAATGTTGAATAGAAGTGGTGATCGAGGGTATCCCTTTCTGATTCCTGTTCACAAGAGGGATGGTTTCAGTCTACATTTAGAAGAATGCTGGCTGTTGGTTTTTCATATATACCCTTTATTATGTTGAGGAATTTCCCTCCTATTCCTGTTTTTCTGAGAGCTTTTCTCAGGAGTGGGTATTGGATTTTATCAAATGCCTTTTCTGCATCAAATGATATGATCATGTGTTTTTTTCCCTTTATTTTACTTATGTGATGGATGACATTGATTGTTTTTCTAATGCTGAACCATCCTTGCATACCTGCTATGAACTGCTTTGGGTCATAATGTATTTTTTATATTTTGATATCTTGTTGGAGTTTATTGGCTAGGATTATTTTATTAATATTTTGGCATCTATATTCCTGAGAGATGTTGGTGTGTAGTTTTTCTTTTTAGTGATGTCTCTGCCTGGTTTTGGTATCAAGGTTATGCTTGCTTTAGAAAATGAATTTGGGAAGATCCAAACTTTTCTATGTTCTGGCATAGAGTAAGATTGGTGTCAGTTCTTTCACTAAATGTTTGGTAGCAATCTCCAATGAAATAATTTGTGCCAAGACTTCCTTTTTGTTGGCAATTATTTTTTATGACCCATTCAATTTATTCTTTGTTATTGGTCTGTTCAAATTTACCACCTTAGACTGTGTTGGGTAAGTGGTTGTTGTTGTAGTAATGTGCTGTCGAGTCAGACCCAACTCATAGCGACCACTCCTTGGGTTCCTGAGGCACTATGGAAGTAGATTGCCCAACCTTCCTTCCAAGTGGTATGCTCCCATAAATATGTCCATTTCTTCTAAACTTTCAAATTTGTTGGGAGTATAGTTCTTCATAGCATCCTGATGTTCCCCTTTTTATTTCAGTTGGTTCTGTTGTGATGTCACCCATTTTGTTTCTTATTCATGTTATTTGTATTCTCTCCCTCTTTTCCTTGTTAAATTTGCTAGTGGTTTGTCAATGTTAGTAATCTTTAAAAAAAAAAAAAACCATCTTCTTGTCTTGTGGGTTTTTTCTATTGTCTTTCTATTTTCAGTTTAATTTCTTCCTACTCAAATCTGTAGTATTTCTTTTCTTTTGGTGACTGTAGGTTTTCTTGCTGCTCTTTTTGTAATTGTGGGAGATGTTGGTTTAAGGTTCTGATTTTCTCTTCTTTTTATCTTCTTCTGTCTTCTTTTTTTCATTATCCAATTTTTGCATGCATGTGAGGCAATTGAAAAGATGATGACTTGGGTCAGATACATTTTATTTATTTATTTATTTTTGCAATGTTTTCTCCCCTCCCCTGCCACCCCTGGTAACCAACAAAGAAAGTTTCCTTCCATATATAAACCTTTTATTGACTTCTTTACAAGAGTAGTACAATATTTGTCCTTCTGTGTTTGACTTATTTCACTCAGCATAATGTCCTCCAAGTTCATCCACATTATGCAGTATTTTGCAGATTCTACATTATTCTTTAGTCTTGCATATTATTCCATTGTGTGTATGTACCATAGTTTGGTTATCCATTCTTCTGTTGATGGGCACCTAGTTTGTTTCCATCATTTTGCTATTGTATATAAGGCTGCAGTGCATGTGGGCGGGCATTTATCTCTTGTCCTGGCTCTCATTTCTTTAGGATATATACCTAGTGATGGGATTGCTGGATCAAATGGTATTTCTAATTGCAATTTTTTAGAGAACTGTCGTACTGCTTTCCACAGTGGTTGTATCATTTTACAGTCTCATCAGCAGTGTATGAAAATCCCAATCTCTCCACATCCTCACCAGCATTTGTTATTTTCTGACTTGCTAAACTTTGCTGTAGTGCTGGGGAAAGATATCTCATTCTTGTTTTGATTTGCATCTCTCTAATGGCTAATGATCATGAAAATTTTTCATGTGTTTGTTGGCCACCTCAATAACGTCTTTGGTGAAGTGCCTATTCATGTCTTCTGCCTATTTTTTTAACTGGACTGTTTTTCTTTTCATTGTTGAAGTGTTGGAATTTTCTACAAATTTTAAAGATAAGTCCCTTGTCAGACTTGTTGCTGAATATTTTTTTTTCCAGTCTGTAGGTTCTCTTTTGACTATTTTGGAGAAGTCTTTTGAAAAACATAAAAATTTAATTTTTAGAAGGTCCCATTCATCTAGTTTATCTTCTGCTGTTTGTGCATTTTGGGTTATGACTGATAGTCTATTTATGCCATAAATTAGGGCCCCTAAATTTGCCCCTATTTTTTCCTTGAGGAACTTTATAGTTTTAAGTTTCATATTTAAGTCTTTGATCCATCTGGAGTTCTTTTTGTGTATGGTGTGAGGTATGGATCTTGTTTCATTTTTCTGAAAATGGAAATGCAGTTTTGCCAGCACCATTTGTGAAAGAGATGATCTCTCTTCCCCATTTAATGGATTTTGTCCCTTTGTCAAAGATCAGCTGACTATAAATCAATGGCTCTATTTCTGGGCTCTCAATTCTATTCCACTGGTCTATGTGTCTGTTGTTGTATCAATACCAGGCAGTTTGATTGCTGTGGCAGTCCAGGACTGTGATACCTCCTACTTTGTTGTTTTTCTTCAACAGTGCATTGCTTAACTGAGGTCTCTTTCCTTTCCATATAAAGTTAGTGACTGCTTTTTCCATATCCTTAAAGAATGTTGATGGGATCTGGATTGAGATTGCATTGAATGTATAGATTGCTTTGGGTAGAATTGATATTTTCACAATGTTCAATCTTCCTATCCACGAGCATGGGATGTTCTTCCATTTATGTAGATCTCTTATGGTTTCTTGAAGTAGTTTGTTATAGTTTTCTTTGTAGAGGTCTTTTGTGTCCCTGGTAAGATTTATTCCCAAGTATTTTATTTTATCTTATTTTATTTTATTTTTGTTAGCTATTGGAAATGGTATTGATTTACTAATTTCCTTTCAGTAACCTCTTTGCTGGTGTAGAGGAATCCAATTGATTTTTGGATGTTGATCTTGTGTTCTACCATGATGCTAAATCTCTCAATTAGTTTCATTAGTTTCTTTGTTTTGTTTTGTTTTGCTGAGTCTGTTGGATTTCCTATGTATAGGATCATACCATCAGCAAATAGGGGTAGTTTTACTTCTTCCTTACCCATTTGGATGCCTTTGATTTCCCTTTCTTGCCTTATTGCCCTGGTGAGTACTTCCAATACAATGCTGAATGGAAGTGGTGATAGAGGGCATCCTTGCCTGGTTCCTGTTCACAAAGAGAATGGTTTCAGTCTCTCTCCATTGAGAATAATGTTGGCTGTTGGTTTTGCATATATGCCCTTTATTATGTTGAGAAATGTCCCTTCTATTCTTATTTTGCTGAGAGTTTTTATGAGGAATTGGTGTTGGATTTTACTAAACGCCTTTTTGGCATTGATTTGTATGGTCATGTGGTCCTTTTCCCTTGTTTTATTTATGTGATAGATGATGTTGATTGCTTTTCTAATGTTGAATCATACTTGCATACCTAGTATGAAACCCACTTGGTCATAGTGTGTTATTTCATTTATTTATTTATTTGTGATATGTTATTGGAATCTATTGGCTAGGATTTTGTTGAAGATTTTTGCATCTATACTCATGAGGGATATTGGTCTGTAGTTATCCTTTATAGTAACGTTTTTGCCTGGATTTGGCATCAAGGTTATGCTTGCTTTATAAAATGAATTTGGGATGATTCCATCCTTCTCTATGTTTTGGAATAGTTTGAGTAGGATTGGTGTCAGTTCTTCTCTGAACGTTTGTTAGAATTCCCCAGTGAAACCATCTGGGCTAGGGCTTCTTTTGCTGGCAGTTTTTTTAGGGCCTGTTCAATTTCTTCCTTTTTTACGGGTCTGTTCAAATTTTCCATCTCAGTCTGTGTTACTTTAGGGAAGTATTATGTTTCTAGGAATTTGCCAGTTCTTCTAGGTTTTCAAGTTTGTTGGAGTATAGTTATTCATAGTATTCTGATATTGCCTTCTTTATTTCTGTTGGTTCTGTTGTGACATTGCCCAATTCATTTCTTATTTGTGTCACTTGTATTCTTTCCCCTTTTTCCTTTGTTAAATTTACCAGTTGTTTGTCAATTTATTAATCTTTTCACAAAACCAACTGCTTGTTGATTTTTTTTTCTTTTTTGTTTCATTTATTTCTGCTCTAATCTTTATTATTTCTTTTCTTCTGGTGACTGTAGGCTTTGTGTGTGTGTGTGCTGCTCTTTTCTAATTGTTGGAGATGTTGGTTTAAGGTGTTCATTTTGCCTCTTTCTTCTTTTTTGATGTATGCATTTATTGCTATAAATTGACCTATGATCACTGCTTTTGTTGTGTCCCAAAGATTTTGTTATGTTGTGTTTTCCTTATCATTTGATTCAAACATTTTTTAATTTCATTTTTTATTTCTTGTATTAGCCAGTCATTTTCAAGGAGGATGTTATTCAGTTTCCATGTGTTTGCTCGTTTTTCCTTTATCTTCCTATGGTTGATCTCTTTGCAGTATTTCAATGTTTTTAAATTTATTTAGGCTTCCTATGTGGTCTAAGGAGCTCTGGTAGCATAGTGGCTAAGGCACTTGACTGCTAACACTCCTCGGAAGGAAGGTTGGGCAATCCTACTTCCGTAGTGATACTGCCTCGGAAACCCAAGGAGGGGTCGCTATGAGTCAGGGCCGACTCGATGGCAAACAACAACAACAACAACAACAACATGTGGTCTAACATATGGTCTATCCTAGAGGATTTTCCATGTACATAGGAAAAGAATGTATATTGTGCTGTTGTTGGGTGATGTGGTCTGTAGATATTGATAACATCAAGTTGGTGGATTGTATTGTTTATTTCTCTATGCCATTGCTACGTTTCTTTCAAGTTGTTCTATCTTTCATTGAAAGTGGTGTATTAAAGTCTCCTACTACTACTGTGGAATCATCTATTTGTCTTTTCAATTCTGATAAAATCAAATTTATGTATTTTGGGGCTCTTCCATTGGGTGTGTAGATATTTATTATGGTTATATAATGTCCTTCCTTGTCTCTTATGGTGGATTTTGTCTTAAAGTCAATTTTATCAGAAATTAGTATTTCCACTCCTGCTCTTTTTTCATTGCCATTTGCTTGATATATATATATATATAATTTTTTTTTTAATTTTAAGAGCCTGTTTTACATTCAACATAATGCATACATTTAGTTTTATTCCCCATTCACCATGTCCAACCCTAACCAGTCTCCTCCCCTCCCTACCCTGCAACCCTCCCCCTGGGCCCCTCATAATCATGCACTCATGTTTGTCCTGCATTTCCTCAGTTTGAATGTTGGTCCTCTGGTGTCCCATGGTCTATTGCTCTAAGGGATGTATTCCCATAGAGTATGTGGGTGCAGCATCCTGGGTTGAGTGGTCTGTGTGTACATCTTGTTAACTATTGGACTGAGAGCCAGCCCCTGGGGGTGAGTTTTATTCCAGACACAGAATGTATTCCAGGGCCATAGTATTGGGAGTCTCACCAGATTTCATCTGACCAGTAATTCTGGTCATTATTGAGTTTTTGGATTATGTTCCACGTTTTCCCTCCCACTCTATCTAGGATCTCCAGATTTGATCATTTCCTGAGTGGTTGGCATTGGTAGCCAGGCACCTTCCAGTTCTTCTGGTCTTGAGGGTCATCATGTCCTAGTGCTGATTGCTTCTAAATGGCTTTTTTTTTTTTTTTTTTTTGCATTCTTCTTCACTTCTGACTCTAGGAGACCATCAGCTGCATCTTAGATGGCTGCTTGAAAGTTTTTAAGACCCCAGTCGCTACTCATCAATGTAGGATGTGGAGCAATGCTTTTATGTATTTTGTTGTGCCAATTGAGTCTGGTGTACCCCAGTACTATGGCCCTAAGGTAGTAGATCTATTGGATCTCTCTCCCATAGTGTCGGGATGTCTGTGAGGAATTACTCTGTGTCTGTCTTCCATCGTTTCTGTAAGGACTGCAGGTATTTTGTATCACTAGTGTCTGTGCAAGATTAGCCTCAGCTGAATCTATCCTTGGTCTAGAGTATACCTCTGCTCACTGACCCCCATCTGATCATCTCAAATGTTTTTGTGTTTATCTGTATAGCCTAGTATTTGGTGTTAATGGCAATGGTATTGTGGACATATTGGTTGATATTAGCATCTGTTGTCTATCTCTTATGTTCACAGTTCGGTGTCCTCTCATTTCCCAATGTTATTATGCTGGTCATATATCCTTCCCGTATATCCCTCCCCCTACCCATGTCAGCATGTAAGCCCCAACTAGCCTGAAATTAATCCCTCCCCTTCCCTTCCCATCCCGGTAACCTACTAGGTGAGTTCCCTTTCCCAAGCAAACCCTTCTCTGTTTTTCTACAGTAATGGGCTCATACAGTACTTGTCCTTCTGTAATTCACTTATTTCACTCAGCATAAGGTCCTCCAGGTTCATCCTTGTTGCAAGATGATTCGCATATCCCTCATTGTTCTTTAATGTGGCATAGTATTCCATTGTGTGGATATACCATAATTTAGTTATCCACTCATCTGTTGATGGGCGTTTAGGTTGTTTCCATCTCTTTGCTATGGTGAATTGTGCTGCAATGAACATAGGTGTACATATGTCTGTTTGTGCACTATCTCTCACCTCTTTAGGATATATTCCTAGTAATGGAATTGCTGGGTCAAATGGTACTTCTATTTTCAGTTTTTTAAGGAAATGCCATACCATTTGCCACAATGGTTGTACCATTTTACAATCCCACAAGCAGTGCACAAGAGTTCCAATCTTTCCACAGCCCCGCCAGCATTTGTTACAATCTGATCTGTTGAACTTTGCTTTTATTGCTGGGATGAGATGATATCTCATTCTTGTTTTGATTTGCATCTCTCTAATGATTAGTGATCGTGAGCAATTTCTCATGTGTTTCTTAGCTGCTTGTATATCTTTTTTGGTGAAGGGTCTGTTTAAGTCTTTTGCCCATTTGTGAATTGGGTTATTTGTCTTTTTGGTGTTGAGGTGTTGAAGTCTTCTGTAGATTTTGGAGATAGTCCTTTGTCAGATATGTCATAGGCAAATATTTTCTCTTAATCTGTAGGTTCTCTTTTTACCCTTTTAACGAAATCTTTCAATGCGCATGAGAATTTAATTTTTAAGATGTCCCAGTTATCTAGCTTCTCTTCTATCTCCTGCACATTCTAGGTTATGCTTGACAGTCTATTTATGCCATAAATTAGGGCTCCTAGATTTGCCTCTATTTTATCTTTGATGAATTTTATAGTTTTGGGTTTTACATTTAAGTCTTTGATCCAGCTTGAGTTTGTTTTTGTGTATGGGATGAGGTATGGGTCTTGTTTCATTTTTCTACAGGTAGATATCTCATTTATCCAGCACCATTTGTTAAAGAGGTTATCTCTTCCCCATTTAATGGGCTTTGGGCCTTTGTCAAAGATCAGTTGTCCATAGATAGATGGGTCTATGCCTGGACTTTCAATTTTGTTCCATTGGTCTATCTGTCTATCAATGTACCAATACCATGCTGTTTCGATTACTGTGGCTACACAGTAGTTCTTAAGATCTGGGAGTGTGAGACCTTCCACTTTGTCCTTATTTTATTTTTTTTTTCTTGAGAAGTACACTGCTTATTCTAGGTCACTTTCCTTTCCATATGAAATTAGTAATTAGTTTTTCCACGTCTTTAAAAAAATTTTATTGCAATCTGGATTGGGATTGCATTAAATGTGTGGATTGTTTTAGGTAGTATTGACATTTTCACAATGTTTAGTCTACCTATCCATGAACAAGGCAGGTTCTTCCATTTATGTCATGCCCTTGTTGTCTCTTGTAGCAGTGTTTTATAGTTTTATCTGCATAGGTCTTTTGTGTTTCTGGTGAGGTTTATTCCTAGATATTTTATCTTTTTTGTAGCTGTAGTGAATGGTATAGTTTCCCTTATTTCTTTATCAGAGGAGTCCTTGCTGGTGTAGAGAAATTCAACTGATTTTTCTGTTGATTGTGTATCCTGCCACTTTGCTGAACCTCTCTATTAGTTCCAGTAGTTTTTTATTGAGTCCCTTGGGTTTTCTATGTATAGGATCATGTCATCTGCAAATAGGGATAGTTTTAATTCCTCTTTGCCAATGTGTATGCTTTTTATTTCTCTTTCTTGCCTTATTGTCCTGGCCAAGACTTCCAATACAATGTTAAATAGAAGTAGTGATAGAGGGCATCCCTGTCTGGTTCTCAATTGTAAGGGGAATGCCTTGAGTCTTTCTCCATTAATAATGATGTTGGCCATTGGCTTTGCATATATACCTTGTATTATGTTGAGGAACTTACCTTCTATCCCTATTTTGCTGAGAGCTTTCAACAGGAATGGATGTTGGATTTTATCAAATGCCATTTCTGCATCAATTGATATAATCATATGGTTGTTTTCCTTTGTTTTGTTTATGTGGTGAATTACATTGATTGATTTTCTGATGTTGAACCACCCTTGTAAACCTGGTAAGAATCCCACTTGGTCCGGATGTATTAATTTTTTGATATGTTGTTGGATTCTGTTGGCCAGGATTTTGTTAAAGATTTTTGCATCTATGTTCAAGAGTGATACTGGTTTGTAGTTTTCCTTTCTAGTGTTGTCTTTCCCTGGTTTTGGTATTAGTATTACGCTTGCTTCATAAAATGAGTTTGGGAGTACTCCATCTTTTTCTATGCTCTGGAATAGCTTGAGTAGCATAGGTATCAACTCTTCTCTGAATATTTGATAGAATTCTCCGGTGAAGCGATCAGGGCCAGGGCTTTTCTTTGTGGGAGGTTTTTTTATGACCTGTTCTATTTCTTCCCTTGCTATGGGTCTGTTCAAGTTTTCTATTTCTGAGTGGGATAATTTAGGTAGGTCTTGTGATTCTAGAAACTTGTCCATCTCTTCTAGGTTCTCAAATCTATTGGTGTACAGTTTTTCATAATATTCTGTCAGTATCTTTTTTATTTCAGTTGGTTCTGTTGTGATGACACCCTTTTTGTTTACAATTCTTGTGATTTGGATCTTCTCCTTCTTTTCTTTTGTTAAGCTTTGCCAATGGTTTATCG
>NW_006922396.1:487870-489618 GCF_000298275.1 Orycteropus afer afer | reverse complement strand
TTTCCTCTTTTTTGATGTATGCATTTATTGCTATAAACTGTCCTCTGACTACTGCTTTTGCTGTGTCCCATAGGTTTTGGTATGATGTATCTTCATTCTCATTAGTTTCTAGGAATTCTTTTATTTCAGTTTTTATCTGTTCTGTAACCCAATAGTTTTTAAGCAGTGAGTTATTCACCTTCCATATATTTGATACTTTTTCCTTGCTCTTGCTATTATTAATTTCTACTTTTATAGCAGTGTGGTCCAAAAAGATTATTTGCAGTATTTCAATGCTTTTGAATTTATTGTGGCTTTTTTTATGTCCTAGCATATGGTCTATTCTGGAGGAGGATCCATGTGCACTGAAAAATAATGGGAATTGTGCTTTTGTTGAGTGAAGTGTTCTATATATGTCTATGAGTTCCAGTTGGTTGATTGTACTGTTGAGTTCTTCTGTATCCTTGTTGAGTTTTTTTCCAGTTGACCAGTCCCTCCTTGAAAGGGGTGTGTTAAAGTCTCTTACTACTATTGTAGAGTTGTCTATTTTTCCTTTTAATTCAGTTAATATTTGCTTCACATATTTTGAAGCACTTTCATTGGGTGCATAAATATTTATTATTGTAACATCTTCTTTGTCAATTGACCCTTTCAGCATCATATAATGTCCCTCTTTGTCTCTTAAGATGTTTTTCACCTTAATGTCTATTTTATCAGAAACCAAAATTGCTACCCCTGCCTTTTTTTGGTTTCCATTGGCTTGATATATTCTTTTCCATCTTTTAACTCTTAATTTGTTTTCATCTTTGTGTCCAAGGTGTGTCTCTTGTAGGCAGCATATCTATGGGTCTTCTTTTCTTATCCAGTCTGCCATTCTCTTTCTCTTGATAGGTGCATTTAATCCATTCACAATGAGTGTAATTAGTGATAGGTATGAATTGATTGGTGTCATTCTATTGTGATGTTTTGTCCTCTCACTGGTGCTTCCTTGGTCTGTGTACATTTCTGTGCTGAGTTCAGTTTGTTGGCTAATGCTTTCTCCATTTTCCTCTTTATACTTGGTTTTGTGTTTATTAAACCCATATGTTTTTCTTCCTTCTGGATTTGCTTAGAAGAATTGTCACTTTTCTCTATGGTTACCTTGAAGTATATTCTTGTCTCTACATTTTTATAACAGTGTGTGCTGTGCAGACATTGTCCTGTTTTCCTCTCCATTTGAGGGTCTGTACCTAGAAGTTTTATTCCCTCTGATAGGTTAGTTGCTGTTGTTGTGTGCTTATTGAGTTCCTTGGTTTTTAAGTTATAATGTTTTATGGTCTTATTTTGAGTATCTATTTCTGATTTGGTTTTAGTATTGATGACATGTGTCCTGGTTTTGTTAATCTCTGTTGTAGGTTCTCTATTGGAAGGACTTCTTTAAGCATTTCTTGTAGGGTTGGTCTGGTTTTCACACAGTCCCTTAATCTGTGGTTATCTGAGAATGCCTTGATTTCGCCCTCATATTTTATGGATAATTTGGCTGGGTATAGGATTCTTGGTTGAAAGTTTTTCCTTCAGTGTTTTATATACACTGTCCCATTGCCTTCTTGCCTGCATGGTTTCTGCTGAGTAATCAGAGCTCAGCCTAACTGTTTGATTATTATAAGTAATATTTCTTTTTTCCTGGGCAGCTCTCAAAATTTTTTCTTTGTCTTTGGTTTTGGAAAGTTTGATTATAATATGCCTCAATGTTTTTCTTTTGGGATCTATCTTATGTGGGGTTCTATGAG
>NW_006922396.1:477006-482009 GCF_000298275.1 Orycteropus afer afer | reverse complement strand
GAAAAACACACCATGTAATCACACAGGAACAGTAACCACAAAAAGAAAAAAGGGGGAAAAAAAGAAGAAAAAACAAGAAAACCTGCAGTATCTGGGGATAGGGCACTAAGAAAAAAAAAGGTAGAGAAGGAGAATAATAAATGAAAAATATGGGAAAAATGCAAGAATAAAAACAAGGAATGGGATAATCCATGAGATAAAAGGGGGAAAAGAAAAACAAATAACCTTAAATTAAAAAAAAAAAAAAAATTCAACCAGGTGAAGGGAAAAGAAAAAATGCTGAAAACTAGGACCTGGGAGGGGAAGATTAAGAATAAAAATAAAAAGGATAAAAGTATTAATAATAATAGTTGTTTTAAAACAGACAAATACAAGGAGACTAATCACCAGAAAAAAGAAAGTGAAAAAAAAGAATAAAATAAAAAGAAGAGGAAAAAAAAAAAAAAAGAATCAGTGGAGGACAGGGCAGGGCACCCTGGCTCCGAGTGAACACACAGACTGTGATGGAGTTCCTGTGGGCCCAGAAGGTAGGTGGGAGTGGGGAATGGCCACACCTCCATTCACCAAGCAGGTGTGGAATATAAGAGTAATAAGAGGAATGTCATACCTTTTCAGTCTTGCGGTCCAGAGTGTCCTTGGGGTTGCTGGAAAGCAGAACGTGTTCTCAAGCCCCAGGAATCTGCCAGAGCACCGTCTCTTTAAATATCCAAAATAATCAAGCTACTTTTAATCCTTCAAAATGGCGGTGCCCTCTGGACCAGCAAAAGTCCACAGCTCAGCCCGTATTTCTCTTCACCTTCTCCGTTTATTCCCCAGCCACTGTGCACAGTCCTCTGTGCAGTCTCTGGCTAGCAGGGCTGATTTTTGGCTAATTCTTAGGTCCTACCACAACTCAGGAATCTCTAAGCTGTCTGTGCCATCAGGATCGCTCAGGATCACTGCCAGACTGCAGCTCCATATGTCTCCTTTTTTGGTATTTTCATGCAAATTCTTCTTTTAGTTGGGGTTTAGCCCACTTCTATATCCTTCCCTTCAAGGCTCAGGGGTCCAGGATTATCTTCTGTATCTGTTTTAATTGGTTTCCCTTTTCTTTGTTGAAGAGGGTCTGTGCAGTCCTTCTGCTTAGTCCACCATCTTGCCAGTGAATACAAAAATTAAATTCTTATGTGCATCAAAAGACTTCTCCAAAAGGGTAAAATGAGAACCTACAGATTGAGAAAAAAATATTTGACTATGACATATCTGACAACGGACTTACTTTCAAAATTCATAGGAAACTTCAACACCCCAACAACAAAACCACAAACAATCCAGTCAAAAATGGGCAAAGGACATGAACACACACTTCACTAAAAAAAGATATGCAGGCAGCCAACAAACACATAAGGAAATGCTCATAATTACTAGCTATTAGACAGATGCATATCAAAACAACAATGAGATATCATCTCATCTTAGCAAAATACCAAATAATGGTGAGGCTGCGGAGAGATTGGAACTCTCATGCACTGCTGGTGAGACTGAAAAATGGTACAGCTACTGAGGAAAATGTATGGTATTTCCTTTAAAAAATGCAAATAAAAATACCATTTGATCCAGTTATTCCATTACTAAAAATATACCCTAAAGAGTTGAGACACAGGACACGAATGCACACCCATGTACATCACAGCACAATTTACTATAGCAAAGAGATGGTAACAACCTAAATGCCCATCAACAGATGAATGGATAACCAAACTATGGTACATTCACACGATGGAATACTATGCAACATTAAAGAAAAATGAAGAATACACGAATCATCTCACAACGTGGATCAATTTGGAGGACATTATGCTGAATGAAGTCAGTCAGTCATGAAGGACAAATATTATATGAGTCCATTATTGAAAAAAGTCAAGGAAAGTTACTCAGGGAAGGAAATTCACTTTGTTGGTTACCAGGGATGGAAGGGAAGTAGAGGGAATAAGTTGGACTAGTTGGGAGTCACTTGTTGATTTGGTTGAGGGGAGGGATGGTATAGAAAGAGTCTGTGATCAGCCTGGTGACAATGGGGAAAAGGAGGATGCAGAAATGTGCACAAAAGATATAGACAACAGAGGTAAATGCTATTACATGCACAATACTCCATTACCACTGGCACTAAACACTAAGCTATGGGAAAATGCATAGTCAGGTGAGAAGATCAGGTAGGCAAACAGAAATATACCCAAGAACAAGCATCAAAACCAAATTTAAGATAGTCTTACATATATACTTGTGTTACAAAATTACCCACATACATTACAGAAGTAACAAGGGACAGGGTTGGAGTAGCTTCTCAGAGACACCAAACACCTTAGCAGAGAGAATCACCAGGGCTGTGGGCTTGGGATCATAATTTCAGGGGACATAATGCTCAACTGGCACAACATAGTACATAAAAATATTATTCTTTATCCTACTTTAGTGAGTAGTGACTGGGGTGTTAAACTCTTTCAAGCAGCCATCTCATCTGGAGGAAAGAAGAGTGAAGAAAATCAAAGTCATTTGGAAACAACTAGACCAAAGATATGATGGACCACGAGGACCTAAGCCTTCACAATCCTGAGACCAGAACTAGATGGTGCCCGGCTACCAATGCCAACCACTCAGAAAGGGAACAAAATCAGAGATCCTGGTAAAATAGGAGGGAATGTGTAGAACAAAATTCAAAAACATAAAAATGACCAGAATTACTGGTTGTGTTGAGACTGGTGGAGCCCCTAAGACTATGGCCCCAGGTTATCCTTTGGGCCCGGAAATGGACTCACTTCCGTGGACTGGCTCTCACCCCGATAGTAGAAAGACCTACATGCAGAACACCTACCCCAGGGAGATGCACCCCTTAGATCAATCAGCCATGAGACATCAGAGAGGCAGCATTCACAAAGAGGGAAAGATGGACAGACAGGAATACATAGATAAGAAGGGCACAGGGAAGACGTAGTCACCGGAAGGAAAGTTTTTATGGTTGGGGATTGTAATCCAGGTGTGAATCAAATGTGCATGAACTGCTGAATGTCAAACAAATTTGCTTTTTAAATTTGCACACAAAGCACAATTTAAAAAAAGGGTGTGTGTGTGTGTGTGAAATTTTATTATGAATGGGACAGAGAATCTGGTCATATATAAGCAAATTTTCTTTTCTTTTCTGAATGGTCCATATCCCTTGCCTACTTTCTATTGGGTTCTGTCTGTATCAACATTTTGAGAAATTTGGTCCTTTTTTGGATGAAATGAACTTTTTTTCTACTTAGAGACTTCTGACCACAGAATTGTGTCTCTTTTATTAAAAAAAAAAAAAAAATGTGGTCAATATTATCATTTTCTTTTCTTGCCTGAGTTTGGTGGGAAATTTAGAATAGTTTCTCATTATGAAATTATATTAGAAAATCTATCCCCATTTTTTCTTTTTTAAAAAAACATTAAACAATAAAAATTTAGATCCATCAAGGTGGCCATTCCATTGTCCTTTTCCCTAATTTGTGATGTTAACTTGATAACATATGAAGTTCCTGCTCTGTTTGGGATGGTTTTGTAAATTCCTATTCTTTTCTAATAATCTTTCTGTCTGTTTCCATATGAGAAGCACAGTTTCAATTACTGTAGTTTCATAATACTTGTCAATATACGTGAGTCCCATGGTGGTACAAACAGTTAAGGTTCTCAGCTGCTAACCATAAGTTTGGAGGTTTCCATCTACCTAGAAGTGCCTCAGAAGACAGAATTAGTGATTGACTTCTGAAAAATCAGTCACTGGAAACCCTGTGGAGCATGGTCTATGCCAACAGACATGAAGTCACCATGAGTTGGAATCAACTTGTCAGCAATTGGTTTAGGTCTAGCCTCCTTTCTCTTTGTTTTTCAGCAATTTCCTTGACATGCTTTGTTTTATTTTATTTTAAAAAATAAACTTCTCTACTCACTGCAATAACCCTCTGGTACTGTTATTGGTAACTTATTAAACATCTAGACTGATGTAGAGAACGGACATCTTTGTAATGTGTGTCTTCATACATATGGACACAGTGGGATCCTGATCCACTCTCTGGGTCTTTTCAAAGGTCCTTACAGTTGTATTCCTGGATATGTGGCACTCATAAATTGAGTCCCAGATATTTTGTAATTTGTGACTGTGCAAATATGGTCTTTCCAACAACTACTCTGCTAGTTGTGTCTATGAAGATGATGGATCCTTCTCTGCTGACTCCACATCAGCCCTTGGTGCACATGCCACTAGTTCTCTCTCTTTTTGTAATGATTTAGCCAGCTCGCCTGCACTTTTCAGGGCTGTGGTGTTATATGCAGTGTGTGTGCTGACCATTTCTCTGGGCTAAGTCCTCTTCCAGGCATCTTAGGCCCCACGCTGGCCAGTGGGGATGGCAGACAGCCTGGAAGGAGGACTGTGAGCAATGCCCCTGGAGCAGAGTGTGAGTGCCCAGAGAGAAACAGGTAAATTTTACTATTTTAAGAAATGATCTGTGGTTTGGTACAGGATATTTCTACATAAGTATTTGTATGTGCTGGAAAAATGAATTCAAGTTTGTAGCAGAACATACAAGGGCCAAAGTTATACCAATAACTTAGCCATAACCAAACACTGTGAGCAACTGAGTCACTGAGCTTGCAGGCTCAGGACCACTGTCTTGGTTGTTGTTGTGTTAAGTGCTGTTGAGTCGTTTCCGACTCATAGCGACCCCATGTGCAGCAGAACAAAACACTGCCCGATCCCACACCAGCCACACAATCCCTACTATACTTGAGCCCTTCATCGCAGCCACCATGTCAATCCATCTCATTGAAGGCCTCCCCCTCTTTCGTCGACCCTCCACCCTACCAAGCATGACATCCTTCTCCAAGGATTGGTCTCTTCTTACAACATGAACAAAATAGGTGAGACAAAGTCTGCCCATTCTAGCTTCCAAGGAGCATTCTGGCTGCACTTCCTCCAGGACAGATTTGTTAGTTCTTTTAGCAGT
>NW_006922396.1:470657-474649 GCF_000298275.1 Orycteropus afer afer | reverse complement strand
TCTGATTCAAAATGGCCAAAACCAGTCCGTTTCAGCTCACTAATGCTGAGGATATCAATCTTTATGCATTCCATTTCCTTTTTAACAACTTCCAATTTTCCTAGATTCATACTTGGTACATTCCATGTTCCGATGATTAATGGATGTCTTGGGGGAATATCTATATCAATTGAAATATCATAGTCCATAAAGGGAATGGTCTACATATTACTGTGGTGATTAGTGCCTGGACTCCTAAAAGCTTGTGAGTGGTCATCTGAGATTAAACTATTGCTCTTTCCCCATTTGGAGCAAAAAAGAGTGAAGAAAAATAAAGACAAAAGGAAATAATTAGTCCAAAGGACTACCACTACCTCCACTACCCTGAAACCATTTAAACTAGGTGATACCTGGTAAGCACTACTGACTGCTCTTGTCAGAATCACAATAGAAAATCCCAGACAGAAAGGGAGAAAAAAATGCAGAGCACAATTCAAATCATAAAAAAGACTCGTCTTACTGGTCTGATAGAGACTGGTAGAGCCCGAGACTGTGGCCCTCAGACACCCATCAAATTAAAACTGAAACTTACCACAACCCCTGGGATCAACGTTCAGACAAACAATAGACAAGCATATAAAGTGAATGATAACCCCAGCGAGAAACACATTCCTCTTGACAGTCAACAATAAGAGACCAAAAGGGTATCATTTACCCAAAAACAAAGATCAGATGGGAGGAAAAGGGAAGGAGAAGCAAGGGGTAGCAAAGAAGAATGAATGGAAATGGGGAAACCAGAGAGGACATGGGAAGTGTGTTGTTACTTTGAGGGAATTATAACCACTGTCACTTAAAAAAATGTGTATAAATTGTTGAGTGGAAAAATAATTTGCTGTGTAAACGTTCACACAAACTACAATAAAAATGTGCAAAAGAAAGAGAGAGAGAAAGGATCTATGGGATGCGCAGGCCTTGAATAGATCTGGAAGACAGATTGTGGAGAGAGACACAACAAACATTTTGGGGATGAATAGGAAAAAAATGAATATGGATTCAGTATAAAATGAAATTATAGAATGATTTACATTTTCTTATATTTAAAATGGTTTGAAGGAGCCCTGGTGGCACAAACTGTTAAGCATTCAGTTGATAAGTGACAAGCTGGTAGTTCAAAGCCACACAGGAGCTTTGTGGGAAAAAGATCTCATGATTTCCACTTGTAAAGATTAAAGCCATGAAAACCCTATGAGGTCAAGCAAAAATAAATAAAATAGAAAACAGAAAGACAATAGAAAAAATTAACAACACTAGAAGTTGTTCTTTGAAAAGATTGATAAAATCGGCAAACCACTGGCAAACTTAACAAAGGAAAAGAAGGAGAAGATGCAAATATCATGAATGTGTTAGACTGGGTTCTCTAGAGAAACAGAACCAGTAAAGCTTACATAGAGAGAAATAGAAATTTATCTTAGGAAAATGGCTCACACACTTATAGAAACTGGCAAGTCCCAAGTTCTTGGATCAAACGTCAAGCTGGAGGCTTTTCCTGACCCACGCAGCTGCAGGGGCTGACGAGCTCAAGGTTGGCAAGCAGTATAATGGCTGTTGACTCCAACGAAAGACAAATCTAAGATCTCTAGGCCGAATGGTGGATTGTTCACTCACAGACAGTTGTAGGCAGAATCCCAATCCACAGAAGAGTGTCTCTTTTCCCAGTATGTCCATAAATATACTGGAAACAGGCCACATCCCTACGGAAATTCCCTTTCAATGGATTGGCTGCTCAAAATATATACATCTGATCCCATCATCAGAACAACTGACATAACAATTGCATAAACCATACAGAATTGTAGTCCAGCCAAGTTAACACACAGCTCCAACTATCATAGTCCACCCCTTGTCAACTTGGCAGTGTACACCTCTTCTTAACCATACATAATCTATAAATAAGGACAATTATAAAGTCATATTTGCACATAACATGATATGCTAACACACGTACAACTGAAATGCATTAACCTTATTTACATTTCACAGTCCATAACAGAAGGAAACAAAAATATTTTATGCACATATACAATGGAGAAATATAACAATCACAATCCTCATTTCTGCTATTGGTCACATGATCATAGCTGATATTCAGAACTACCTTCTTCCACCACCCATTCTATATTTCCCTTACCCTTAGCAAGCACCTCCACAGGTCACAGTTCTTTGCCTAGTGGGGTGACCCAAACTTTCATTCCTGAAGGATCTGGGCCATTACCAGTCATATCAGAATGGGGTTGCTGTAATTTTCCATTGACTTTAATCACAGTGCATGGGAGTACTAAGAGGCATCCTAAAGAATCTCCTCTATTCCAGACATATTCTTCTTTAGCTTTATTATGTAATGTCAATCCAATTTCCTCTTGGGAATCAGGATCTATCACACCAGATAGTACAGTAATGTCCTTCTTTGTCTGTTGATCCAGAGGCATGAGGAAGCCAAAATGGCCAGGTGGCATTCTTAATTTCCAGTTCAATGCAATCAGTATTATGTCTCCAGGTGGGAGTGTTCCTCCCTTTGGGACTAAGATCTCCAGACCCACAGAGCATAGGGTAGCAGGGGCAGTAAGCAAAAATTTTTTGAGTGGGTCATTAGTGAGTGGTACCACTCCCGTTTCCACCCCCTCGTTTCTGGACCCATGAATCCTGGCTTTTGGAGAAACAGAACCATATATTGGACTCTGGTTTACAGCATACACAGTCCCCTGGAGAACATTGCCCCAAGCCTTCAAGGTATTGCCACCTAGCTGGTGCCGTAATTGTGTTTTCAGGAAGCCATTCCATCATTCTATCAAGCCAACTGCTTCTGATGATGGTAAACATGGTAAGACCAGTGAATTTCATGAGCGTAGGCCCATTGCTGCACTTCATTTGCTGTGAAGTGAGTCCCTTGATCTGAAGCAATGTTGTGTAGGATACCATGATGGTGGATAAGGCATTCTGTAAGTCCACAGATGGTAGTTTGGCAGAAGCATTGCATGCAGGGAAGGCAAATCCATATCCAGAATAAGTATCTATTCCAGTAAGAACAAAATGCTGTCCTTTCTATGATGGAAGTGGTCCAATGTAATCAACCTGCCACCAGGTTGCTGGCTGATCACCCCGAGGAATGGTTCCATATCGTGGACTGTGTTGGTCTCTGCTGCTGGCAGATTGGGCACTCAGCAGTAGGGTACACAAATCACCCTTGGTAAGTGGGAGTCCATGTTGCTAAGACCATGCATTATCTCCAATCCTGCCACCATGGCCACTTTGTTCATGAGCCCATTGACCAATATCAGGAATAGCTGGGGAAAAAGGATGGCTGGTTTCCACTGAACGTGTCATCTTATCCACTTGATTGTTAAAGTACTCCTCTGCCGAGGTCACCTTTTGGTGGGCATTCACATGAGACACAAATACCTTTACTCCTCTGGCCCATTCAGACCTCTTCCCATACATCCTTGTCACCAATTTTCCTATCATGCTCCTTTCAAGTCCCAGACCATCCAGCCAAGCCATTAGCCACAGCCCATGAATCTGTATATAATCGCACATCTGGCCATTTCTTATTCCATGCAAAGTGAACAGCCATATGCATGGCTCAAAGTTCTGCTCATTGGGAGGACTTCCTTTCACCACTGTCCTTCAAGGAAGTCCCAGAAAGGGGCTGAAGTACTGCTGCTGTTCACTTTCGAGTGGTGCCTGCATATCATGCAGAACCATCTGTAAACCAGGCACGAGTTTTCTCTTCCTCAGTCAACTGATCATAAGGAACTCTCCATGAGGCCATAGGTGCAGACTGGGAGAAGGAAGGTAAAGTGACTAGAGTGGAGACCATAGGCATTTTGGCCACTTCCTCATGCAACTTGCTTGTGCCTTCAGGTGCTGCTCAAGCCCAATCTCTGATATACCACTTCCATTTAATGATGGAGTGCTGCTGTGCATATCCAACTTTATGACTCTGTGGGTCAGACAAC
>NW_006922396.1:465607-470165 GCF_000298275.1 Orycteropus afer afer | reverse complement strand
AAGCCAGATACAATAACTTATCCTTCACTTTAGTAGGAATATCTTGACATCTCCCACACCATTAGACACTTAGAAATTTCACTGAGGTGGAAGGTGCCTGAATTTTTGTTGGGTTAATTTCCCAACCTCTAGCACACATATGTCTCACCAATAAGTTTAGAGTCATTGATAATTCTTCCTTACCAGGTTCAATCAGCATAATGTCATCAATATAATGGACCAGTGTGATGTCTTGTGGAAGGGAAAGGCAATCAAGGTCCCTGTGGACTAAATTACGAAATAGTGCTGGGGAATTGATATACCCCTGATGAAGCATTGTGAAAGTATACTGTTGGCCTTGCCAGCTGAAGGCAAACTGCTTCTGATGGTCCTTTGAAATTGGTATCAAGAAACAGGCATTGGCCAGATCAATAGCTGCATACCAAGTACCAGGAGATGTACTAATTTGCTCAAGCAATGAAACCACATCAGGAACAGCAGCTGCAATTGGAGTCACCACCTGATTAGATTAACAATATCCTACTGTCATTCTCCAAGCTCCATCCGTGTTTTGCACAGGCCAAATAGGTGAACTAAATGGGGATATGGTGGGAATCACCACCCCTGTATCCTTCAAGTCCTTGATGGTGGCAGTAATCTCTGCAACCCCTCTAGGGATGGAGTATTGCTTTTGATTCACTATTTTTGTAGGTAGAGGCAGTTCTAATGGCTTCCACTCGGCTTTTCCTACCATAATAGCCCTTCTCCACATGTCAGGGACCCAATGTGGGAATTCTGTCAATTGCTCAGTATATGTATTCCAATTATGCATTCTGGAACTGGGGAAATCACTACAGGATGGGTTCGGTGACCCACTGGAAACACTGTGAGATGCACCTGAGCTAAGGCTTCATCAATAACTTGACTTCCATATGCCCCCACTCTGACTGGTGGGCCACAGTGATGCTTTGGGTCTCCTGGAATTAGTGTCATTTCAGAGCCAGTGTCCAATAATCTCCAAAAAGTCTGATTATTTCCTTTTCTCCAATGAAGTCACTCTCATAAAAGGCTTCAGATCCCTTTGAGGAAGGCTGGGGGAAATATTAACATTACAAATTTTTTAGCAATGTAGTGGGGTCCTTCCTCAAAGGGACCTGGCCTCCCCTTCATTCAAGGGGTTGTGGGTCTATAAACTGACCCAAGGCTGGGAATTGATTGACAGGCCGTGACTCTGTATTCTGTCAATTCAATCTAGCCTGCTGTTCACATGACCCAGAATTCTTCTGTCTGTACAGATCAAGTAAATATTTAGTACGTTTGCCATGTATTTCACTACTAGGAACACCATGACTAAGTAACCAATGCCATAATTTCATGAGTCACACTATTCTGATTACTGTTCTGACTCTGCTGTTCATTATGGTAAACACACACCCCTTGCCTTTGTCGATTAACTGCTGCCACTTGCCCCTACTGTAGTCCAATCAGCCCCACCTTAGTTAAGTGTCTTAGTTCAATTAGGGCAGTTCCCACTGTCAAATACAGCTTACAAAAAATAGCAATCACAGCAGTCTTCAAGGATGCTGGAACTCCCTACACAAATTTATTCCTCACCATACTGGACCCCCCATTCCTGTCTCTAGAGATCTAATCTGATAAATCCATTCTAACATGCCAATTTCCCTAAGCCTCTGGATACCTTCTTCTACATTATACCAAGACAGGTACTTCAACTTGATTTAAGGTAGGCCACTGCATAATCCATGCTTCAGTAAACCAACCAAATAAACTATTAGATCCTTTCCTAACCTCTCAAGTTGAAACAGTGAATGAAGAATCCATACTTAGTGGGCTTAAATCAATAAACTTGGACTGATCCAATTCCTTACACCATTATCCCACACCCTCAGTAGCCATTCCCATACATATTCTCCAGGTTTCTGTCTGTACATGTTAGCAAAATCAAGTAGGTCTTTTCAGGTGTAGCATACCGCCTCCTCAGCCACACTTTGTATTTCACCTTTTGGAGCTCGCTTGGACTTAACTTTAGTTATAGGTCTAGCAGCAACAATGTGTGGTTGGGGAAATTCCAGAGAACATTCAGCAATGTCTTCCATGGCCTCTGCCTCAGGCAATGACTCAGCAGGAACAGCTGGATTAATCCCATTAAACTGAGGTGGAGGGCATAACGATTTTACAGTAATCCCTTCAGGTGGGAGGGATTGAACAGAATTTACAGGCTCCATATCCTGATCTTCCTGTCTGCCCATATGTCCCCATTCCAGGTTTCAGGATTCCATTTTTTCCCAATGATTGCCCTCACTTTAACTTCAGACACCATTCTGGGTTGGTAATTTAATTGGCATTGTAATTCAGCCACCCTCATAATAAGACTCTGGGTCTGGTTTTTTGCAATATCAGCTCTGCTACTAGAAGAAATAAGGCTTTCTTTCAGAACACAACTGGAAACATTGAGGTCTTTTATGTGGTGTGTGAGCTGTGACTCAGCAGCCCTGAACTCATCTCACTCTTTCACCACTTTGTCTATTGTAAGTAGGACCAACCAACCAGCTTCCTTATACTTCTCATGCAGACAAAATTGCAGAAAAGTATCAAATATGTGATCACCCAGAGCCTCACTTCTCACAAGAACTTGATCTATTGGTGGTGCTATTTTGCATATTAATGTTGCCACCTCAAATCACAGATTAGCAGGACCCTCTTTACTAACAGAGGCAGTGTCATCAGTGCCTTTATGATAAATCAAATTGGAGAACAATTTATGAAGCCCATCCTTATGATTTTATCTCTCTAAAACCACTCCTGGTACTGAATGTGTTAGACTGGGTTCTCTAGAGAAACAAAAAAAGTAAAGCTTATAGAGAGAGAGAGAAAGAGAAATTTATCTTAGGAAAATGGCTCACACACTTATAGAATCTGGCAAGACCCAAGTTCTTGGATCAAACTTCAAGCTGGAGGCCTTTCCTGACTCACGCAGCCACAGGGGCAGATGAGCTCAAGATTGGCAGGCAGTATGCAGCTGTGACTCCAATGAGTGACTAATCCAAGATCTCCAGGCCAAATGGTGGCTTGTTCGCTCACAGACAGTTGTAGGCAGAATCCCCAATCCACAGAAGAGTGTCTCTTTTCCCAGGATGTCCATAAATATACTGGAAGTAGGCCACACCCCTCGGGATACTGCCTTTCAATGGATTGGCAGCTCAAAACATATACATCTGGGATCTCATGATCAGAACAACCCACATCACAATTGCTTAAACCACACAAAATTGTGGTCCAGCCAAGTTGACACACAGCTCCAACTATCACAATGAATAAGAAATTAAATGGGTGACATCACAACAGAAAGAAAAAGAATAATATCAACATACTATGAACTGTATTCCAACGAATTTGAAAAATATAGCTGTAAAATAAGTTTTGAAAATGTGGAGTATGAGGCCTCCTACTTTGTTCTTCTTTAGTAGTTCTTCACTTATCTGAGATCTCTTTCCTTTCCAGATAAAGTTTGTGATCAGTTTTCTATATCTTTTAGGAAAGATTGATGGAATCTGGATTGCAATTGCATTATACCTGTAGAAGTCCTCTTATATGTGAGCATGGGATAATCTTCCATTCATTTTGTTTCTCTTGGTGTCTTTTAAGAGTGTTTTTTGGTTTTCTTTGTATAGATCTTTTGTCTCTGGTTAAATTTAATCCTAAGTACTGGATCTTTTGGGTAGTTGCTGTAATGGTTTTACTTTCCTCATTTATTTTCAGAGTTCTCTTCATTAGTATACAGGAATCTGATTGATTTTTGCATGTTGATCTTACACCCTGCCACTTTGCTGAAACTTTAAATTAGTTCTAGTAACATTCTTATGGACTCTCTGGCATTTTCTCTATAAGATCATAACATCTGCTTTCTCTATAAGATCATAACATCTGCAAATAGAGATAGTTTTATTCTTTGCCAACTGGATGCTTTATATTTATATGCCAATATTGGATCTCTTAGTTCAATAAGCTTATGCTGGTAAGTAATTTCAATACAACATTGAATAGGAGTGGTGATAAAGTGCATCTTTGTCTAGTACCCATTCATAAAGGGAATGCTTTCAGTCTGTCACAATTGAGAATAAAGATGGGCTTTGCTTTTGTATGTTATAAATATTTTACAACAAAAAATTAAAAAAATTATTTTATTTATTTATTTATTTTTAATTGTGATTTGGGTGAAGACTTACAGAGCAAATTCACATTCCATACAGCAGTTCACATATACTTTGTCTCATGACATTCACCACAGTTTACCACAATGCAACAGCTCCCGTCCCACTTCCTAATCATAGTTACCTCTTCCCAGTGTCCATCCCTCCATACACTCCTGCTCCCTGAGCTGTCTCCCTGTGCATAAGCAGTCCTTCTTTCTCCCATGATAGTTCCCTCCAAGGAGTGTATCTACTTGAGGTAAATGTTTTAACTCATATGCCTGTCTTTTGTTTGGCTGGAAACCACAGGTGTGGGTTCAATTCCAGACCTAAAGGGTAGCTAGGAGCCATAGTCTCAGTGGTTCCAC
>NW_006922396.1:459536-460063 GCF_000298275.1 Orycteropus afer afer | reverse complement strand
TCTGGGTCTGTATCCGGCTCCCTTGTTTCTACCACTTTATCCTGCTTCTTTGTGTGGACTGTGATGGTCTGTTGTTTCTGACACATTGTGGCACTGTTGTATTTAGATCTCTGTTAACTGTTTGTGAAGACAGTCAAGGGTGATTCAGGCCCTTCTTGGTGGTTTTTTATCATTGGCCCATTGGTGGAGAAGGAGGTAGTGGCTCTTGTTCAGTAAGTGAAGTTGCAGGAGGTGTGGGTGTAGTTGTAACTTATGGGGACTGTTGTTGTCTCCCACCCAGTTAGACAAAAATTACAATTGAATAACCATCAAAAACTAAAAGCCCACGGATGAAAAACACCCCATGTAATCACACAGGAACAGTAACCACAAAAAGAAAAAAGGGAAAAAACAAGAAATCCTGCAATATCTGGGTATAGGGCACTCAGGGGAAAAAAAAAAATATGGAAGGAGAATAATAAATGAAGGAAAAAAGTGGGGAAAATGGAAAAAGAAAAACACAGAACAGGGTTAATCATGAGAAAAAA
>NW_006922396.1:456741-458736 GCF_000298275.1 Orycteropus afer afer | reverse complement strand
GTCCAAGATTATCTTCTGTGTCTGTGTTAATTGGTTTCCCTTTTCTTTGTTGAAGAGGGTCTGTGCAGTCTTTCTGCCTAGTCTACCATCTTGCCAGAACCAAAAAAAATAAAAATTTTAAAAGAAAAACAGGTAACGGATAAAACTCACCTGGAGTAATCTAAGGACACAGCTATCAGGATACAGTGGTCCTCAATGTATTTCCCCTCTGCTGCCATGAAAAAGTCAAAATGAATCCCACTGTCACAGAAGGGCAGCAGCCCACACAGTAGGCTTTGGAGTTGTGGGCACTCTGATAGGTGTTGTTGATGTACTGTAGGTGTGAAGATGGTGAAGGCAAGTTGCAGAGCTGGATGAATTCTTGGTCCTCCCCCATACTGGTGCCCACAAAACACCTCACCACCACAGCTGTTATCTGGCAAAACAGAGGGCTTGAGGATGAACAGGGAGGGAAGAACCCACACCATGCACAGACAGGCTGGCTCACCCCAATGGCAGCTGCAACTCACCTTGTCCTGGAGGGAGTGTCTCCAGCTCATTTGTGCTTTCCTCATGATCTGAAGACCCTAAGGCTCTTTTCCCTCTGACAAGTGCTCCAAACTTGGACTTCTTCCGATGACTTGTATGACTTTATCTCCAAGGTTTTTTTTCTCCCATTTTATCTTCTTTAGCATTGTCATGAAGACAAAATGTGTTTGAGAGACAGAGATGTGTGGGAGTGCCTGCCCCACTATAGACTTACCACATACCCTTATATTTATCAATTGGGAAAATGCATTTACAATTCCTAATCATGTTAAAGTCCTATAAAATCAGTGAAACAATGAATATGAATATGGGCACACCAGATTCTCAAGAGCTCTTCTTCCCTCCCACTGAGAAAGAACAAAACTGGGAGTTCTTACCCAGAATAGATGTATAAAATAACAAGGCCTGAGTGGTGTGCAGGACACCCAGGGAAGGCTTCCAGTATGCATGCAGGAGTAGTAATAAAGGTGGGGAGCCAAGATCTGCCTTCTTTTACCAAGAGTCTGAGAGACAGACATAGAAACCTCTACTAGATCTGGTGCATTTGAGGTCAACTTCATTTTCTTTTAAATCCTAGATTGCTGTTCTTAGCTACTATCAAATCAGCCCTAACTCATGGAGACACCATGCAAAATGGATCAAAATCCTGCCCTACCCCGCAGCACCCCCATTATTGGCAATAGATCAAACCATTGTGATCCACAGTGTTTTCATTGGCTGACTTTTGGAAGTGGATCACCAGGCACATCTTTCTAGTGTTTTAGTCTGGAAGTTCCACTGAAACCTGTTCAGCATCTTAGCAAAATGCAAATGGTCATTGATGGAACAGAGGGTGGATAAGGAAAAGGTGTTTTGGCTAGAAATCAAGCCAGGGTCTCCCCCTCACATGGAAGGTGAAAATTCAACCACTAAACATCTTTTCTCATAAATTCTCAGTTACCTTAAATTAATTAATATATTCAAAAAATGAAAAAGAATTATTGCTTTCAAAGGATGATTTAAATAGCAGTCTTAGAAACTTAATAAGGAGACAATCTACCATAAGTATATTTTTGCCACTGACTCCAGCCAACAAGAAGTCACTGAAGACTATGGACAGATGCACTGCAGACATAAAGACTTTGGGAATAAGGATTGTAGGGGAAGTGAACTGCAGTTGAGGAATGTGAACTGTGGGCAAGAGACCTGCAGGTGTAAGCATTGCATGATATTGGTAGCAGGACAGGGAACAGAGGTGCTGTCTCCTACAAGGCTGTGAACATCCACCTTCTGTACCCACATTAGCCCTGTTCCCCGAACCTCAAATCCAAGGTTATGGTCACTGCTTGGTCACAGCCAGCTACCCAGAGGGACTGAGTAGTTGAACCTGTGGGCTTGGGACCATAGTTGCAGGGGACATCAAGCTCAATTGGCATAACATACTATACAAAACATTGTTCCACCTCCTACTTTGGCGAGTAGCGACTA
>NW_006922396.1:453898-456051 GCF_000298275.1 Orycteropus afer afer | reverse complement strand
AAGTGAATCTGGGTGCGCAGAAGATGGCATCCTACAAATAGACCGAAAGCTAGATCTCTCTATCAACAGAGATTTTGAGAAACTCGGTGATGCAAATGATGATAATGGAGTTATCAGCAGCCTAATGAGAAGATAAAGTATTAGATCCAGTGAAGATGGTGAAAAGGAGAAGATTAAGCCAGTGTTGGCACGGGGGTGGGGGGAACCTTCCCAGCTGGCAGAGCCAAAGTCATTAGAAATACAAAGAAGAGGAGGGAAAAAAAATCATGGAACCAACAGGCGTTAAAGACTCAGAATAGTCACACGGGTAGTATTTTAAGGTGAGCAGGGGCCACAGAGTGGTGGTGAAGATTGTACTAGGAAATGGAACAGGACCCCCTTAGCTCTCTCCAAATAAATAGAAAATGAATCTGCTTCCTCCCACATAACCACTAATGAACATTAGTTTCTGTGTATTTCCTTGCTCATGACACTTCATAAAAGTGAGAAAATACATTATTTGTTTTAATTGTGTCATTAACTTATCTGACTCAACATAATGTCCTCCAGGTTTATCCTCACTTAAAGATATTTTGGGAAATCATTTTTCTTTATGGCTCACTGATATTCCATTGCATGTATGTACCACATATTTCTTACACATTTTTGTTGACAGGCACTTAGGTCTTTACATCTTTTTGCTATTATGAATAGTGCTGTAATGAACATAAACCAAAAAACAAATCCACTGCCTTCAATTCCATTCCAACTCATAGCAACCCTATAGGACAGAGTAGAACTGCTACAAATCTTTATGTAAGCAGACTGTCTCATCTTTCTCTTGCAGAGCAGCTGGTAGGTTTTAACTGATGACTTTTGGTTACTGCCAAATACACTAACCATTGTGCCACCAGAGTTCCTTCCAATTAATATAGGTTTGCATATATCTGTTCAGGAGCTCTGGTAGCATACTGCCTAAGGCACTTGACTGCTAACCAGAAGGCTGGTGGTTCAAACCCACCAGCCACTCCTCAGAAGGAAGGTTGGGCAATCTACTTCCATAGTAATACTGCCTCAGAAACCCAAGGAGGGGTCACTATGAGTTGGGTCCAACTTGACAGCACATAACAACAACAAATATATCTGTTTATGTCACTTCTTTTAGATCCCTAATAGAATTTATTAATAAATAATAATTTATTAGATCCCTAATAAAATTTCACCTAGGAGTGGAAATATCTGGGTCATATCGCAGCTCTTCCTCTACTGTTTCTGAGCAAAATGCTAATTGTTTCCCACAATGGTTTACCATTTTGCCTTAGCCCCATCAGTAGAGGATGAGGGTTTCAATTCTCCACATCCCTTCCACCACTTGTTTTTTTTTGTTTTTCATTCCTTTCTTTCTTTATCTTGGCCACCCTAGTAGGAGTACCTCTTTGTAGTTTTGTTTTGCATTTCTCAAACAACTGATTTCTTTTGTCTGCTGGCCATTTGAATATCCTCTTTGGTGAAGTGTCTGTTCATGTCTTTAGCCTAATTTTTTATTGGGCTATTTGTCTTTTTGTTGTCACTTGTACAAGTTGTCTATGTATCATAGATACTAAACCCATACCAGTTGTACTGTTCCCAATGATTTGGACTAAACAATCAAGGAAGCTTTCAAATGTCTTAATTTTACCCAAATGAAAGGCAGCTGCACACTCAAGCATTTGGTTTGTCCCATGGTTATAGCCTCCCCTAGTAATGTAAGAGCTAATGAGTTCCAACCAACCATCAGACTATGCAGGAAACTGGAAAATGAGACCCCTCAAGGACAACAGTACAACATGCTAACCATCACTAACACCAGATTTAACCCATCATTGAAGATTCTGGGGTAGGATGGACAAGTTTAAGAATTTTGATTCTATCTAGGGATCTCTAGAACAAGTACATGACCTTTCTGATACCAGCCTTCTCTTGTTGCTGTTAGGTGCCATTGAGTTGTTTCCTACTCATATCGACCCCATGCACAGCAGAACGAAACACTGCCCAATCCTGGGCCAGCTCCACAATCCCTGCTATATCTGAGCCCACCATCGCAGACACTGTGTCAATCCATCTCTTTGAAGGCCTCCTCCTCTTTCGTCGACCCTCCACCCTACCAAGCATGACATTCTTCTCCAGGGAATGGT
>NW_006922396.1:434297-450883 GCF_000298275.1 Orycteropus afer afer | reverse complement strand
CCACATCAGCAAATGGAGGTCTCAAAAGCTTTACCTTATCCATAGGACTAAGGCTGGGTTTACTCAGATGATGCAGCTCTTTCCCAGTCCTATTTTGAGAGTCTTCTAACCTAACTGGACTATTCATAAAGTTGTATGGTAATGTATCAAACACTGTTTCTTTGCTTTTCGTAAAGTTTTCCCTGGCCAATTCTTTGAGAAGTGGATGGTCCCTTCCTTCTTCCTAGTCTGTCTCAGTCTGTAAGCTGAGCTGATACCTGTGCACCAAGTGCATCCTGCTTGGTTTGAAACACCAGTGGCTCAGCCTCAAAACTGACATCAACACATCACCATGGTAGGACAAACCGACAGACAAGTTTGTCTCCCTGTTGGTAACCTCTCCTACCACCCTTACCTGGGTCCCTGCGACTGACTCCTCCTTTGTCCAGATTCCTGGGCCTTTTAGTCCCCTTTCTCTCGCTCTCCTGCCCTGCTGCTTTGGGCATGCCTGAGTTCCCTCTCCTCACCTGGATCCCTGCAGCTGACTGTTCCTCTGTCTGGGTCCCTAGCTTTTAATCCCCTTTCTCCCGCTCTACCATCCTGCTGCTTTGAGCATGCCTGGGTTCTCTCTCCTCACGTGGACCCCTGCGACTGACTGCTCCTCTGTCCAGGTTCCTGGCTTTTAATTCCCTTTCTCCTGCTCTCCTACCCTGCTGCTTTGGGCATGCCTGAGTTCCCTCTCCTCACCTGGATCCCTGCAGCTGACAAATACCATTCTCTTAGCTCAGGCTATTTGGCAGGGCTATCAGAACACAGAAAATGTCGTTAGGCTCTCTAGCCAGGGTACTTATAGACAACCACATGACTCTGGACTACATTATTACAGAAAAGAGGCAGCAGTCTGTGCAGTAGCAAACACCTCTTGCTATGTATAGGTCAACAACTCAGGCCAAGTAGAGTTTGCAAGTTATTCACAAGGTGGCCACCTGGACAAAGCCCCTAGGGATCTATTCAGGGGCAACAAATCAGATTGGTGGTCCTGGCTTACATTGTAGTTTCAAATGATTATGGCTCCTCCTAACACTCCTCTTCCTATTTTGCTTATTCTTGCCATGCTTCCTAAAATTGGATCACCCAGTTTATTTCTAAAAGATTGAAAGCTATGGGACTTTTCATTTTAACATCTTATAATCCACAACAAAAAGTAACCCAAGGATACCAAACCATTCCTCTTATAGATCCCTATGACAAGCTGCATTAAGCTGCCCAACAGGTCCATACTACACTTTAACATCAACCCCATTCATCAGGAAGAAGCCAGAATGGTCGTCACCTGTCCCCAAGATTGGGAACTGTCAAACTCAAGGGGGGGATTTGTAACTCAGCCCATGCCCCCATGGCTCTTGTGATTAGTAACTTTCCATTGTATCTCTCTTTGTTTCTCTTTTAAAGCCAGCAGTTGCAAGCAGGAGATAAGGGTATACCAGTTCCTACCAGATTTGGCCAATGAAACATGTGCAGAAGACTCCATCCAGCCTTGTCCTAAGAAGACCTAGTGACATATGCTCCACGAAATTCTCCACCAATAATGCTAAGGCCACCATATTTAACACACATGATGTATGACTGCTGCCCCTACACCACTCAAAAAATCCTTTTGCATTAAATCCCCTAGAATTTCAATGAATACGTATAACTTTTCTTTTCAAAACCCCATAAAGCTGTAACTCACATTTACTTCAGATTTGAGGAGAATCCCTCCTGACTCCTTACTTCTTGTTGTTGTTGTTGTGTGCCATCTAGTCGGACCTGACACAGACACCCCTGCTTGGGTTTCCGAGGCAGTATCACTACGGAAAGAGATTGCCCAACCTTCCTTCCAAGGAGTAGCTGGTGGATTTGAACAGCCAGCCTTCTGGTTATCAGTCAAATGCCTTAGGCACTACACTACCAGAGCACTCCTTACCTAGCACTGCATAAATAAAAAGCTACTTCTCATTCTCAAACACAGGTATCCAGAGATTGGATTCTGTGTGTGCAGGACAGGGAACCTCCTTGGGGTCCTCCCCTATAACAATTTGGTGATAATGTCCTTTGTTTTGTTTCATATATAATTAGCCCATGGCCCTGATTCAGCAGACTCCATTCAGCTTTTGTACTGTGTACATTCTAATGTACATCCTGCATTGCTTTCTTTGTTGTTTTTGTCCTGTTTAAGGTCTAATAAAATGGTCTGTATATAGAACATGTTTAAATCTGAGGTCTTTATTTTTTTTTTCCCCCTAATAAATTTCAAAGAAACACCATGCTTAATCACAAAATCAGGTTACTCTCATTAGATTTGTCCTGATTATTTACATACGTGCAACAAGAATGTTAATTTGCCACAGAGGCCTTCTTAAGTTTGCTTTGTTAGAAGTTTTCGTAATCAGATTGGAGTGTAAATGCCTCTCGAAGCTCGAAGGCCAAACGAAGAAATTACCACAAGATTTCACCTGCAGCACCTACAGATTTAGATAAATTCCTCTTTTCTAGAGGTTCCCAAAATATCCTAAGTTTCTTGGGCCTACCAGGAAGTAACTTTTCTTAATCACAACTGTACGCCAAATACCAAGACTGTTTTTCCAAGATGGCTTTGTAAACACACATAATGAGTTTGAGGGAATTCAGAGGTGATCAAAGTAAAAGACATGATCATGGGATAGCATGTTTCATGCTATTTAATGGGGTTGACAAGTTTGCTTGCAGGAGGCAATCCCTTGTAGCAGATATTTCACAGGCAAATTACTAGAGCCATCCAACAGGGAAGAAGGCAAAGGAACCTCTGGAGGCCAGAAGAGAAATAGAGAGGGAGCTAGGTAATGTCCCTCAGTCATCAAGGTGGGGAATCTGTGTCAAAGAGCTCCAAAAGGCAGCACCTTGAGGTCTTTATAACTATAGGATTTTATCTTATTTATGGCAAGCAGATGTTGGATACAATTTTCCAAGCTATCAAAGCAGGCAGATTCTCAATGGCTAAAAATCTTATTTGGTCTATTTTAAAAACAATTAAATTTGGCACCACTGGGCTTTAGGGCTAACAGGCTTCAGCTTGTGATGAAGAAGTAAACAACCAGGGGCCAATACACAAAGGCCATCCTTGGCACATTTATATAGCATTGTATAAAGTCAACCTTAGCTTCTAAAAAAAATGTCTAGTCATATCTGATTAAATATGCATCATTCTAGGCAAGGCCTTATTGCATAACCAATGTTTCCAGTTATGCCATGGTAATGAGGGCAGATTCTTATTAAATCTGTGAAATAACTGCATTGCCATGAAAAGAATACTCAATAAAAGTTTCCACATTCTGGAGGGGTGAGGTAGGGAGAAAAATAACCAATGTTCCAGAATTCTTTTACTTAGAGATGATCTATATATTGTTAAAAAAAATTAAAAAAAAAAATACAATCATGTATAAATTCAAAAGAATAACACAACAGTGACTGCTCTGTGATTTAACAAACATTCTGCAAATTGGAGAAACATTTCCTCATGCAAGAGGAAACTGCTTCCAGACAACGGAGAATTCAGACACTTAAGTAACTTTTTGCTTGAAGGATACAGGTTTCCATGATGATGAAGTGCTTCATGGTTACTAAGTTAATATTAAAAATGAAACTTCCCAGAAGATTCACCCTTGAATGTTGGTGTACATGTGTCTGTTTGCTTTACAGCTCTCAAGTTTCTTGGGTGTGTACCAAGTGACAGGCCTGGTTACTTGTGGGCCCTCAGGGAGCCTCTCCAGAGCCTGTTCTTTCCAGGACATCACTGTGGCCACGCAGCTGGCCTTCTGCTTCTGCCCCCATTGGCTGAACCTCTAGTGGCTCACTGTGTTCCTGGTCCCAATTCCTCCCTTCCTTACCTGCTCAAACCTACCACTCCCTGTGTGCCTCCAAGCCTGGCAGGAGTAGAAGAGAGCTCCAGGCTCCAGGCAAGGGAATCCAGGCCCAGGTATCCCTCGCCCCATTTCTTGCCCTTGTGCATTCATTCTGTCACCCATGGGGTCCAATCTTTGGGAGAAGTGGCTGTTACTGCCATCCCCACACAGTCGCCTTGAGTAACCACTGACCCCAACAGCAGCCACTCTGGAGTCCTCTCTAGGCTACAGTTAGGCAAAGCTGATAGTGAAAAATAAAAGTTCCTGATGGAGCTTTTTAAAATTAGCAGAGAGGAAACCCAGTGGGAAGGGGCACCTTTCTTTCACAATGTTTGGCTTGTAGAAAAGGCACTTTCAATTTAGCTATGTTTTCCCCCAGTCCTCCTTTTGAAAGAGAGCTAAGTGAGCAGCTATCCACCCTAAGACAGTAAGGTGGCTGAAGTCCTGGCCACCAACAGAAAATGGTACAGGGATGTCTTAGGTTAAGTGGTCTAGACACTACCAAACCTTATTAAACATTAAGGAATCCTGTGATGGTTCCAGAAGAAGTTCTGATGGCACAGTGGTTAAGCACTCAGCTACTGACAAAAAGGGGAAAGATGCACAGGGGAAAGATGTGGTAGCCTGCTTTTCTTTCATAAATATTTACAGACTTGTAAACCCTATTGGACAGTTATACTCCCTATAAGGATCACTCTGAGTTGGAATTGACTCCATGGCAATGGGTTTGGTCTTGATTTTGTGATGGGCCCATTGGTTAGGATATAGGAGACTGTCTATTTCCTCAGTTTCTCCAGGAAGTTTAAGACAACCAGGGGCAAGCAGCACGGGCCTGCAGTGCAGAGCTGAGGAAACCTGTGGCATTGCTGGGCACCTGTGTGTGAAAGGAAAGCACCCTTAGACCAGATGTGGTGCTCTCCAGTGGTACAGGGTGTTAGGCACCCTGGGCTCTGACCACTAGAAGACAGAAGTATCCACTGGTCATTTGGACAACCCAAAATGCCCCTGTATTTCCAAGACTCCAGAGTGTATTGTCAAGTAGCCCATGGCACATGCGGCTATTAATATTAAGCAAAATTAAATAGAGAATTTTGTTTGCACCAGCCACATTTCAGGTGCTCAGAGCCACTTATGGCAGTGGCTACTATGTTGGACAATGCAGACGTAGAGCATTTTGATCACAAAAAGTTCTCTCAGACAGCTGATCAAGAGGCTCTGCTGTTTTCCCCTACCCCCATCCCTTGTTGCAATGGGCTGGGAGAAGTCATTTATGGGTGAACTCTTTATCTGCCTTCTGGGGTGGGGAAGACCTCAGCAGGGCCAGGCCCTCTTCCTGGACAATAACTTAGCACTAATGAAGCAGCCAGTGTTAAAGCTAAATCCTCTATGCATGAACTCACACTGCCACAAAGCCCCACGCTTAAGGAATTCAAGGTTAATCAGAAAATACAATGCAATTAAGCCAGAGTGCTAGGTGGTGGGAAGTGGGGATGTGAAGAAGACTTGAGGTAATTAAACATACAAGCAGTTAAACATATAACCCCACAAGGCACTGGAGATGTCTGTCATAAGGCAGTGTACCAGGGCCCATGTACTGTATGGACCTCAAAAAAATTGGCACAGAAGAAAGAAGGGAGGGGGGAGGAAGGGCAAAAGGAGAGGAGAGGCAGGGTTAGGGGTGGGGCTTGGCCTTCGCAGTCATAGAAGAGGGGATGCTTGAGCTGCTGCAGGGCACAGGGTAGAGTGAGGGCAGGGTGAGCTCTGAGTGGAAGGTCCAGAGGCCAGGCAGGGAGTTTGGATTTTAATCTTTAGGAAGTGAGGGCCACTGAAGGATGTTAGGCAAGTGTCACACAAACAGATTTGAGTTGTATGAAGATGAGTGCCAGCAGACTTACCTCTCTGAAGGAGGGGCAAACACGGCAAGTGCAGGAAACCCAGCTAGGCACGGATAGTCATAACAGACAGGGAGGAACCTGGGAACTGAGTAGCTCTGGGTTAAAATAAAGTCCTGCAGGTTGGGGAGAGGATTTGGTAAGTGGAGGACTGCTTCCATAGGTCAAGTTGAAAAGTCCCTGGAAAAACAAAAGATTTGCTCCAACACTTTTCCCCTTGGAGGGGTGGGAGCTGGTGTCTACTCAACTTATGCTGACTATATATATCTACAAATGAGACAATGTTATCTATTATGGGAGAGGAGGATGTAGGCATCAAAGGAGACCCCCCACACACAACTTTCCTATGCTGTGTAACAATCCAGTATGGAGTTCTGAGTACAGCTCTGGCCAATTGGGTCCCCAGCTCCCTGTTCCTTGTGGTCACATGTTAGGCACTTGACTCAGGATGGACAATGGGTCCTTTCCCAGGATTTGTGACCTTGGGAAACTGAGGTCTGCCTCCATCTGGTGACCAACATGGTAAAACCTCAATGAAGCTATCAACCATGACACTTCCCATCATGGGGAGGGAGGCCATTTGTTCTCACATAGAACAATGAATTTGGGTTACTTTAATACTTTAAAAAAAAAAAAAACAAAACTTCATAATAAAGCTTTGGTGAAAGTTTTACAAAGCAAATGGTTCTCATTTAACAATTTCTATATAGTTCAATGACACATGTATCAACATTCTCAGTATTTCTGGTTATTCTGCTTCTATTAATCCAGCTTCCTTCCCCCTTTCTCAATTTAAGGTTAAATGCTGACAGTTTGGTTTGGTTTCATAGAGATGACTTTTTTGTTTGTTTGTTTGTTTTTAAAGAAGCACAGTACTTAGGCTGATATTATTTTATAAGCCAATCAGTTATTTACATGAAAGGTATCTCTAGGGGTCTTTTCAGTTCAAAGGGTATATCAGGGCAATAATCTAGGGGGTTCCTCTATTCTGTAGTGATCCAGCAAGTCTTTTTTTTTTTTTTTTTTTTTAAAGAATTATAGTTTTGTTCTACAGTTTTCTCCCATTTTATCTGGGACAATCTATTATTATGTCCCTAGTCTGAATGGAGGAGCTCTGGTAGTGTAATGCCTAAGGCACTTGATTGCTAACCAGAAGGCTGATGGTTCAAACCCACCAGCCACTCCTTGGAAGGAAGATGGGGCAATCTACTTCCGTAGAGATACTGCCTTGGAAGGAGGGGTCGCTATGAGTCGGGTCTGACTCTACGGCACATAACACACACACACATACACAGTTAGAATTGTTGGTCATGGTAGCCAGGTACCATCTAGTTTTTCTGGTCTCTGGATAAAGTAATTAGTCCTGCAGAATAGTTCCTTCTTCGGGTCTTTGGTTTCCTTCCTTCTCTTTTGCTCCAGATGAGGACAGTCTTATAACTGTATCTTAGATGGCCACTCCCAAGCTTTTAAGACTGCAAACGCTACTTACCATACTAGGATGTAAAACATAAACTTTTATAGAATATGTTGTGTCAATTGAACAAGTTGTCCCATGAGATTATTGTCCTAAACCTTCAAACCCAGAAAACTAATCCTGCAAGGTGTTTGGTTACGTCTGGGAGGTATCTGTGACTCTGCTTTATGAATATATATATGCAGCACACACTAAAATGTATAAACTTAAGCCTACAAATGTACTATCTATGCACACGTATATACATACATATACCTTGCTATACACATATATGCATTATAGCTACCTATGAGTCCGGGCCAACTTGACGGCAAATAACAACAACAAACAACATGTAACCACTCAAGTATTTTTTGGTTGTTACTGCTGTTGTTGCCAAATTGTATGTTATACCATTTACCAGTAAGGTCCCGTAAGCTTGTGTGTTGCTTACTGTCATTATTTCCCTGGTTAAATTCTGTATACTTCACCCATATTCCTTTCCTATCACCAAAAAACTGTTTACATAGTGAGTCCTCTTCTCCTTACCTCCCATCCCTGATAACCACCAAAGAACATTGATTTCTGTGTGTATACCTAATTTTGTCTTTCAATAAAGGTGGTATCATATGCTATGGCTTTTTCTTATTTGACTAATTTCACACAGCATAATATCCTCCAGATTATGTCCACAGATACTCATCATTACTCTTTTATAGTTATGTAGTATTCCATCGTATGTACATACTACATTTTGTTTATCCAGTCATCTACTTATGGTCATTTAGGACATTCTTATCTTAAAAAAAAAAAAAAAAAAATGTGATTTTGGTGAAAGTTAAGAGCAAATTCATTTTCCATACAACAGTTCATACACATGTTGTTTCATGACATTGATTGCAATCAACATAATGTGACAGGTGTCTTCCCACTTCCTCCCTGCGGTTACCCTTTCCTTTTGTCCTTCTTTCCTCTGAGCTATCTCCCTGTGCAAACACTGCCCTTCTGATGTCCCATGTTTGATTGTTCAAATGAGCGTACCTACCTGGTGTAATGTTCACTTTATATTCCTGCCTATTGTGTGGCTGGAAGCCACAGGAGTGAGTTCATGTCCAGGCCCAAAGGGTGACTTGGAGCCATATTCTTGGGAGTTTCATCAGTCTCTATCAGACCAGTAAGCCTGGTCATTTTTAAGATTTTGAGTTTTGTTCCACATTTTTCTCCCATTCTATGCAGAATCTCCTACACTGATCCCTTTCCAAGTGGTTGGCAGTGGTAGCCAGGCACCATCTAGTTCTGGTCTCACAGTCATGTAGGCTGAGGATCACAAGGTCCACTACTCCTTTGGACTGTTTCCATGTCTTTGGTTTTCTTCATTCTTCTTTGCTCCAGATGAGGAGAAAAAAATTATTGCTTCTTAGTGTTTCCATCTTTTTGATACTATAAATAATGATGCAATGAACACAGGTGTGGATATATCTATTTGTGACATTATTAGGTCTCTAGGTTATATACCTGAGCCTTGGTAGCATAATGGCACAGTGGTTAAAACACTTACCTGCTAACCAGAACATCAGTGGTTTGAAACCCCCAGCCACTTCACAGAAGATGTGGCAGTCTGCTCCTCTAAAGATTCCAATCTTGTAATCCCTGTAAGGCAGTTCTACTCTGTTTTAAAGGGTCACTATGAGTCATAATCAACTCCACAGCAACAGGTTTGGGGTTTTTGTTTGTGTTTGTTTAAGGTATATACCTAGGAGTGGGATTGCTGTATCATAAGGTATTTCTATTTCTAGCTTTTTGAGGAGGTGCCATACCACCTTCCGTAGTGCTTATAGCATTTGCAATCCCACCAGCAGTAGATAAGGGTTCCAATCTCCCCAAATCCTCACCACCATTTGTTGATTTGTTTTTTTTTTCCTTCATAAGTGACATTTTTACAAGAGTAAGAAGGTAATGCACTGTACTTTTGTTTTTTCAATTGTACTTCAGGTACAAATTTACAAACAGATTTCTTTTACATTCAACAGTTCATGCACACTTGATTTCAAAACTAGATTACCATTCCCAGCCATAAAAAACACTCCTCCCTCTGCCCATCTTATCTATGCATTCCTATCTGCCCAGCTTTCCCTGTATGTGAATGTTGCCCCTCCAATGTTTCATGGCTGGTTGATGTAAGGTTGATGTAATCTCTCTGCCATTAGGTGTTCTGCATGTAGGTCTTTCTACTGTTGGGCTGAGAGCCAATCCACGAAGTGATAATCCACATAGGGTAACCTGGGGACATAGTTTCAGAAGTTCCACCAGTCTCTATCTGACCAATAATTCTGATCATACTAGGATGGAAAACATAAACTTTTATAGAGTATGCTGTGTCAATTGAACAACAACAACAAAAAGGAGACATACAGAGCTGCAGTCTGTCAGTGATCTTGATGGCACAAACAGTTTGGATATTGCCAAGTGGTGTTAGGACCCAAGAATTAACCTAAAAATTGGCCCTGCTGGCCAGTGGCTGCACAGAGGACTGTACTGGTGGCTGGTGATTAAAAGGGGAAGCAGAGAAGAGGGAGACTAGCTGAGCTGTGGGCTTTTGCCTGTCTGGAGAGCGCAGCCATTTTTGAATGTTTACAAGCAGTTAAACCATTTTCGATATTTGAAGCAACAGCATTCTCTCAGATTCCAGGGACCTAAGAATAGGCTCCAATTGCCAGAAAAAGCAAGAACATTCTGGAGGCAAACGACAGAAAAAGTGTGATGTTCCCCTTGTTACTCTTAAACCCCACACACACCCTCTTGGTGAATGGAGGTGCGGCCATCCCTCACTCCCACCCACATTCTGGACCAGAAGGAATTCCACCCCAGTCTGTGTATTCTGATGGTGCCTGGGTACTCTGGCCGGTCCTGCCCAGATTTTTTTTTTTCTTTTTCTGGCTTGTTTTTGTCCATTTTAAAATTATTACTGTATTATTCTTTTGTTCATCATTTTTACTATTCTTTATTCTTCTCTTCCAAGGTTCCAGTTTTCAACTTATTCTCTCTTTCCTGTTCCTGGTTCCCATTTTTCTTTCTCACGGTTAACCTCATTTGTTTTCTTTTTGCATTTTTCCCAGTTTTTTCCTCATTGTTCTCTTACTCTACTTATTTTCTTTTATTGCCCCCTCCTCAGATATTCTGAGGTTTTTTTTCTTTCTTCTTCTTTTTTTGGTGATTGTTCCTGTGTGTTTATGCGCTGTTTTCTGCCCGCTTGCTTTTACTTTTTCAAAGGTTTTTTGATCATTTTTTCATTTTAATTTGGTAAAGAGCAACTAATATTTTATTTTTTTATTTTTATTGTGATTTGGGTGAAAGTTTACAGAGCAAATTCACTGGCCCCTGAGCTATGGCCCTGTGCATACACAGCCCTTCTATTCTCCCATGATTGTTCTCTTCAAGGAGTCTATCTACATAGTATAAATGTTCACCTCATATGCCTGTCTTTTGTTTGACTGGAAGCCACAGGTGTGGGTTCAATTCCAGATCTGAAGGGCAGCTAGAGGCCATAGTCTCAGTGGTTCCATCAGGCTCTATCAAACCCGAAAACCTGGTCACTATTTGTTTTTTCCCAAATGATTTTGAGTTTTGTTCCACATTATTGTCCCACTCTATTCAGCATCTCCTACACAGATCCCCCTCTGAGTGGTTGACAGTGGTAAACTCCAACTCATAGTGGCCCTATGTACAACAGACTAATTAGTGATATGTATGAATTTACTGCTGTCATTCTATTGTGTTTTTTGATGTGTTGTTGATTTTCTTGTTCCAAATATTTGTCTGTGCTAAGTTCATTTTGTTATCAAGTGTTTTTTTTTTTTTTTTTTCCTTCATTATTGCTGGTTCTATGCTTACTAAGCCCTTCTTCTTTCTTAGTTTGGTTAGAAAGATTGTGAATTTTCTTTGTGGTTACCCTGAAGTAAATTCTTATCTCCCCAAGTTTGGAACAATCTGTTCTATAAAGGCATTGTCCTGTCTTCCTCTCCATTTGGAAGTTTGTAATTAAAACTTTTATTTCCTCTGTTTGTATGTTGCTGGTGTCATTTGCAGAGTGACTCCCCCTATTTCTGTTATGTACACTTTTTGTTGAGTTTATTTTGAGATTTTTCTGGTTTAGTTTCTAGGTGGTGGTGTCAAGTGTCTTGATTTTAATTTGTTGTTCTCTGTTGGGGGTTTTCTGTTGGAAGGACTCCCTTTAGCACTTCTTGTAGGGTTGGTCTGATTTTCACAAATATCCCTTTCATTTATGTTTGTTTGATTTCACCCTCATATTTGAGGGACAGTCTGGCTGGGTATATAATTCTTGGTTGGCAATTCTTTTCTTTCAAGGTTTTGTACATGCCATCCCATTGCCTTCTTGCCTGCATGGTTTCTGCTGATAAATCAGAGCTTAGTCTTATTGGTTGTCCACTATGACATTTCATTTTTCCAAACCTGCTGTCAAGATTCTTTCTTTGTCTTTGGTTTTGGAAAGTTTGATTATGATATGTTGTAGTGACTTTCTGTTGGGATCTATCCTGTGTGATGGAGTTCACTGAACTTTTAGGAGAGTTATCTTTTCTTCCTTCATGATATGGGGAAAATTTTCTGCTAGCAAGTCTTAGACAATTTTCTCAGTTTTTTTTTTTCTTTCCTTTTTTTTTTTTTTTTTTTGCTCCTCTTGTTCTGGGATTCCAATCAGCTGTGTGCTAGGAAATGTGTTTTTCAGCCATTTCTAGTCTATTCTTTTGTCCTTCCACTACGTTATCTCCATAACTTTAGTGCTCATTTCTGGATTTCTAATTGCTATTTTTGTATGAGTTTTAACTGTGTATTTTTCTTATTATTTTGTTCTTTAAAGATTTTCCTTAATTCTTACAGGGTACAGTCTGTCTTCTCATTGTTTCTATTTATGGTTTCCTTGAGCTCTTGGAGGGTCCTATGTATATACATTTTCTAAATTCCTTATCAGATAGTTCTATTGCTTGTTCTTCCTCCAAGAAATATGTTAATTCTTTAGCCTGGGCAATTGTTTCTACTATCTTGTCCTGTTTGTTTGATTGATTGATTTGAGATTGTCTGTTGTTTCCAAGACATTTTGAAATTGTATTTGTTAGCTATGTATTGATTTGTTTCACCCTGATTTTATGTTTTACTGTATCTGGAAGTATGGAGCAGGTGTACTTCTTTGATTATTAATTTGGCTGTATTAGATCACTCTCCAGCTTTCTCCGTGTTGGTGGACTCACTGATGGGGATGTGGGTGCAGGTCTCTGTTCACAGAGAAGAGGATCTGGAGCTGGGACAAGCAGTCATTGTTCACCATCTGTCACTGATCCTGTGGTGCAGAACTATTGGTGTTACCTATTGGGTGAGGCGTTCAGTGTAGTAACTATGGTTGACTAGTGATGGGTTAATATGTTCCTCCTATTGGACAAGGCAGGGGAGAAAAGGAAAAAGTGGGGGTAAGCACAGAAGCAAACCCCAGGATAGAAAGGCAGAGGTAGTTTTCTGTGCTTAGAGTGAGATAATTCAGTCAGCAATGCAGGCATGGGAAAGACAGCCTACTCTTTGGCCCCTGATTCCTTCTAGGACCATCTCCTAATGATGATGGCCAGCTGTCAATCAAAGCCCCACAGCTCAAACCTGAAAGTCTCCCCAAAGGACAAGGGACCACCCCCTGCTGCATGGATGCACTCGTTGCAAAGTCGCAGGTCCCAGATCCACTCTGTATTAAAGAGTTGCTAACAGTTGGACCTAAGCCCACTGCCATGTATCCACTTTGGGGCTGTTTACTCAAAGAGAGTTTCTCTTCCCTTTTCCCCACTCCCAGGCTCTGCAGCAGCTTAAGTGAAGGGAGGGGGGGAGGGCTTGAGCCATCTCCCAGTAAGATCTTCATTCCCACTCAAAACCCAAGCTCACCTTGAAAAACTCCCAATGTGGCTATTCTGAGTCTTTAATGCCTGTAGGTTCCATGTTTTTTTGTTGTTGTTGTTTTGTTTTGTTTGTTTCTTCCTTCCCTCCTCCTTGACTCCTTTTTGTTTCTAACATCTCCTCTTTGCCTCTGCTGGCTAGGTAGATTTATTTTTCCCAGTTGTTTAACCTGCTCTCTTTCACTGCCTTCCCATGATCTAATATTTTTATCTTCTCTTTAGTTGCTCATAACTCCAGTATCATTATTTGCATCTGTTTTACCTAGTTACTCAAAATCTGAGTTGGCAGAGGGACTGAGCATGCAGACTGTCAGTATGAAGCCATCTTCCTTCTCCCAACTCACATAGTTTTGATTTTCATTACTCTAATGGAGCTCTGGTGGTGTACTGGTTAAAATATTTAGCTATTAAGCAAAAGGTCAGCAGTTCAAACCCACCAATTACTCTGCAGGAGAAATATGAGGGAATTTGCTTCTATCAAGATTTACAGCTTTGGAAGCCCTATGTAATGGTTCTACTCTGTCCTATAGGAACACTATGAGTCGGAATTGACTTAATGGTAGTGGGTTTGGTTTGGTTTTGGTTTGACCTTACATTCCCTCCTAGCTACTGCAACAAAATTCATTCGAACTTGTATCAACTTGCTGTCTCCACCTGTCCCCCATTTTCTTGAAATCCCTTCAATCAGGCCTCTTGCCAACAAAACTGTGAGTGATTCAACAAATACCTCTGTGTTGCTAAGACCAGAAGTTTCAGACCTTCCCCTCCTTACCCTTCCAACAGCACTTAACACAGTGCTCACTCCCTCCATCAAGCCAGCACTGTTCTTTAGCACACTGCCCAACTGATTTCTCAGTCAGATTCCTTTGTGGCTTCCTCCTCCTCCACCATAGCCACTCCTCTCTTCTTTCTAGGCATGTATTTCCTCATCAGGCATTCAGGCTCATGTAGTTAAACACCAGTTACTCCTACAGATCTCTCCCTTCACTTCTTCACTTAGATATCTAATAGGCATCTTGAAAATAATATACAGAGCAAAATTCTTGACTCCTAATTTCTCCTCTTCACCTCCAAAACTTTTAACTACCCCTCAGGGATGACCTGCCCCAGGACACATCCTGGTCACTTTGTCATTTCTTCCCAAGGCTGTTTGCACAGAATCTCTGCCAGCAGCTGTGTTCTCCTGGAGGCTGCCCTCCAGGTTGTTGCTTGAAGTCATCCAAAAATGATCACTCTATACCATGCTAGATGGCCTTGTTCTGCTTCTCCCTTCAATTGGTACTTATTCTGTTTCTTCCACTTTCCATTTGATGTTTATTATGGTCATTATGGTGCAACTACCTAATTTGTGAACGTTATCCAAAAGCTACAAATATTTAAAACCAAAATAAGTAACTTCCAGGGATATATTCTATGTTTGAGCCTGTTGCTCCTCTTTCTCTCAATCCACAACAAGATCCACTGCAAAGAGACTTAGAATGAAGCTGCAAGTTCATACACTGAATTATCTCTAAAGGTATTATGTTAACAACTCAATAATTACACATTTGTTTTATTAGCAAGTGAAATGGGGATAGAGGGTAGTGAGACCTGCTATTTTAGGGGGGTTAGAGAACACTTTGAAGAGAGGACATTTAAGAAGAGATCTACATGAGTTAAAGAGGGAGATCTAAAGATACCTGGAAAGGAGGAATGGAGAGGAGTGTTCTGGGCTCATAACAGCAAGGGCAAAGGCACTGAAGTGGATACAAGTTTGTGTTAATATAAAAGGAAACTGAGGCCAAAACTGATATATTCCTCTGAGTGCTCAGGAAAATTCACAGAGGTCAATAAACAGTATATGATGTATCCTCCTACCCCCATACCTCCACACCCCAAAATAAAAACAGATAAAAAGAAATAATGTGAAGACATAGTGACCATGAAGTCATGCAAATTCTCTATTTTAGACCTTGATGTCCCCTAAGACTATGGTTCTGAGCCCCCAGGCCCAGCGACTCATCCTTTCAAAGTGTTTGGTTATAACTAAACAGTTTTCATGACTTTGCCCCTTGCATCCTCTACTGCATTTATGAATATTTTCACAGTATATATAGATACATATGTATAAATACCCTGTCAAACCTATATATTTTCTTGGGCACAGTCCCATTCCCCTTCCCACATATGTTCAGCTTGTGTGTCTATCTATGTATCCACTTGTAGATTATTATTACTGTTATTGCAGGAGTGACATGTAATGTTATTTGCCTGTTATCTATAACTCTTGTGCTACTCCGAATTTTCTCCTTTGTCTTGATCTTTTTGTGCTGACCTACCTTTCATTGTATATTGCCTTTTCCTTGACCCAATTTAATACGTGTCTACCCCTAGTTACTAATTTACCCTCCTTTTCTCTCCCTCTCTAGGTAGACATTAAAGAATGATTCTGTGTGTAAACCTTTTCTTCACTTTTTGCAGTAGTGATCTCATACATTATTTATACTTTTGAGATTGACTAATTTGATTCATGCCAGGGAGTTTGGTTTGGTTTAATGTTCTGTAGGTTCATCCACGTTATGGAGGTATTTCATGGATTCATCATAATTTTTTTAAGTTGTGTACCATTCCATCATGTGTATATACCATGCTTTGTTTATCCATTTATCCATTGTTGGGCACTTAGCTTGTTTCCATCATTTTGCTATTATAAATAATACTACAATGAACCAGATGTGCATATATCTGTTTGTGTCATGGGTCTTATCTCTCTATGATATATACCTATTAGTGGGATTGCTTGATCATATGGTACTTCTATTTCCAACTTTTTAAGCAAGGGCTGTACTGTTCATTTTTCATACTTTTTTTGGGGTAGTAGTGGCACTATTTTCTCCCCTCCATTCCCATCCCTGGCTACGAACAAGGTTTCGTTCCATATATAAACCTTTCCTTAACTTTTTACAATAATGAACTAATACTATATTTGTCCTTCTGTAATTGACTTATTTCACTCCGCATAATGTCCTGCAAGTTCATCCATAATATGTGGTGTTTTCAGATTCTACATTATTCTTCAGTGTTGCATAGTATATTCCATTTTGTCCATGTACCACAGCTTCGTTATCCATTCTTCTGTTGATGGGCATGTAGGTAGTTTCCATCTTTATGTTATTGTAAATACTGCTGTAATGAACGTGGATGTGCATTTCTTGTCCTAGCTCTTATTTCTTTAGGCTATGTGTTGGATTGGGTTCTCTAGAGAAACACAAAAACCAGCAAAGTATATATATATATATATTTATAGAGAGAGAAAGAGAGAGAGAGAAATTTATCTTAGATAAATGGCTCACAAGCGTGTAGAAGCCGACAAGTTCAAGCTGAAAAGTTCGTCTCTGGAGGGGGATGGGGCCCA